>NC_081788.1:15743928-15901428 GCF_963082965.1 Carassius carassius | reverse complement strand
CCAGAAATAATGACACATCCCCCCCCACCCCTGAATGGCCAATCAGGATGGATTATTCAGTGTTTGGGAGAAAGGAGTGCTGGATTCAGAACAGAGATGAAACAAAATAGAGGCTTAATGGCAGCATTGATGGGAATAGCTGAGCATATGGTGCCAATGTGCAGCCGCCTATACAATAAAGATCTTAAGGATATTTGGAGATGAAAGGATGAGAAGTGCAATCAGAATATGACAGTGTAAATCAGCTGCCTCTTTGTCTCTCATGTGACATTTTATAATAAAAATAAATTTAGCTCCATCTTGAGAAATGAAACCTTGCATAGGACAAAATGCATCTGCATATATGATGCAGCTCATGTCAAAGTGAATAGAAGCAGTGTCCACTCCACCAAAAAGGGTTAACAGGTGTTGGTGGACAGACAGTAGTCTAAGAACATAATTGAGTCTGAGTTTGACCTTGTGAGGAAGGTCGAGCAGCACCGGCCAAAGGCTCTGTCAGCGTTTTGCATATTGTAAAAAGGACGGCACAATCTCAGTAATGGGCCAAAACCTGCGGGGAATAGATAATGACTTTCTCCTCCCACTTTTCTTCTGCTCTTCTCCTCCTTTCCACCCATTCCTGACCTCGTACATTGGCACGCAGTGTCTCACCGTGTCCAAGCAGCGTTCTGCATGGTATTTCACACTCATTGCTGATGGACATCAGTCAGAAATATAACAACAACTATTCAAATAAAAATGCACCCTCTGGTATTGATTTTCAAGAACATTTTTACTTAAAAAAATAATAATAATACTTAATCACTGATAGAATGATCATGATTTAAAATGTTAACATGAAATGTTAAGACATTTAGAATTTTACAAAAGATTTATATTTCAAATAAACAACCATTCTATTCATCAAAGAATCCAGAAAAAATGTATATCACCATTTCCACAAGAATATTAAGCAGCAATATTAATGTTTTCAACATTCATAATAAGCGACACTGAAGACTGGTGTAAAGAATGCTTAAAATTCAGCTTTGCAATCATAACTCAAGTTTGAAATATACTAAATTGAAAACAGTTTTTTTTATGTAATAATATTTCACAAAAAACATTTTTACAGTATTACTGATCAAATAAATGCTGCCTTGGTGAGCATAAAAGACTTTAAAACGTTACAAAGTTTACTTTTTAATGGTAGCGTGTATGAAAAATACACAAATGTTATCTCACAGATACATTATGTAGAAATATTTGTCCTCTCATTTTAAATATCTGGAGTACATTTTTGGCAAACCCTAATTCATTTCTGACTCTAATGGACATTCATTCTGCTTTTATTTCTAAATCATCCTTTCATATTTTTGACACACCCACAGCTATGTAGAATCAACAGACTATCTGTTATGAATATTCATCTGGATATTTTCCATTGTAATAAGGCTTGAATTCAGAGTCAATTTTACTTATGCAAAGCTTGATGTATCTTAGATGAGCTCTTTTAAAGACTATCCCAAAGGACTACCACCATCTCTTTGTTTTCAAAAATATCATTTTCCCACAAATGTTCAGAAATGTGAGATAACTGAAGAGACTGAGAAATGAAAGCTTTTTTCCCTGTTTTTTCCTGAAACAAGTGTAAATATGTGTGTATATAGATCTCAGCAATAATGAGACACCGCATGCGAGCCGATGCCATTGCTTTTACCTTTTCTGAGCCGTTTAACCCCGGACAGGCTGAACAGGATCAGGGACTTCATTAGCTCATTATCTGCTGTAGCTACCAGCAATATTAACAATGCTAAGCATTCTCTCTCTGTTCACCAGGATCTACCCTTATTTCTTTGTCTCTGATCCCTCTTTTTCTCTCCTGTTCTTTTTTTCTCCTTTTGTGGAAGTGCCCAGCCTGGCTGAACAATAATATGAAGTGCCAAAAAAATAAAGAGTTATTTCCATGACAAAAGCCTTCAGCATATGGTAGGCAACTCACAGCCCTCCATATGGTCCTTGAGAGATTTCAGATTGTCTCTCTTCTTTTCCCTTGCCTTCTTTCTCTATCTTCCTGCCTCCCTGTGTAAAAACTTAAAGATTTTTCCACTTCTGATATTACATTTTGCCTGTTATGAAGGGTAAAGCCAATAGTGATGTTTATGAACAATAAAATCAATAGCACAAGCAGTCTATTGCCTTTTTATTGACTAAATGTTTTGCTATCTCTCAAATACAAAACATGAAACGGACGCTGAAACGCTGAATGTGCATGCAGATGCTTTTAGAGATCCCACTCATGGACCCCTGACCTCTGCATTAGTAGAACTGTATGTTCCGGCTTATAGTCTGTACTGCTTACTGTAGGTCAGCGCGTAGATCGATTCTGATCACAAATGCAAGACTACAGTCACAAATCAGAATGTGAGCAGCATCTTCCTGTGTTCCTCCCTGACAATGACTACCCATCTTCAGCGATGGGGCTGCTGATCTGGGATCAGCCTTGCCTACAAGCATCAGTGCTATAACTATCACCGGAAGAACATCTAAACTGTAATCAAGTCAGCAGCTAAAGTCACTCTGAAACCTGGTGTACACGCATCTGTCCTGGTGCTCTTAAGCCAGTCCAAGCCATTAAATGTTAATGAAATATTGATTTTATGTTACACTCTGGCCTTACCAAGATGCAGCACTCAGAGCTGAATGTGACTGATTAATGATGCTGAAGGAAAGAGACTGTCATCAGGACAGAGGAGGACTGATGTCCAAGAAACCGGAAACACCATTTGACCATTATGTCCTTAACTGTCCTACAAGATTCAGGATTCTTAATTGTCATACAAGTACAATGAAATTAGGGCAGTCCTTCTGGTGCAGTCACACATGAATGCAAGCAGTGTTTTAGTTTTGCTTGAGTTTCTGCCTGAGCGATTTATTTAAGAGATGACATTGCTATATTCATTAAATGTTGCTCATAAAAAATGTAAATACAGGATAAGTTGGCACTTGGTTTACTACTTTCATGTACAGGCAGAGCCACTTTCATAAAAACTAATGGATAAAAAAATAATAAAAAAAATTATTCTGAATAGTGGGTGATCAAATATATAAATTCAAACCCTGAGCCACAGTTCAGACCAGTACTGGTTATGGTTGTATAATTTTTATGACCGTATTTCTTATGTAGAGATGAAATTGTATTGGCGTAACAAAGCCATACTAATTATAGAATTGGTTTTATAACATTTAATTCATCTTGAGTTAGGTTAGAGGCTTTATTTCTGTCTTAAGAAGTGCAACTTAAAAGAATACAACTAACTAACATCAGTTTGTTTTTGTGGGAACTAGAAACTAGAATCCATATAGTAGATTTGAATTGAATAAGACTTCATTACATTTTAAGTCAGAGACCTATATTTTTCACATATTAACATGGTTTCCTTATGAAAGAATATAACATTGCTCCAGGTTTAGTAGTGAATACCACTGTGAATAAAGAGGTCAGTGTAGTTGAAGTCTCAGTGTGGTGATGCTGACATTAGATTTCATAAGAATTAATTATTAAACACCATCATCTGCAATATTGAGCATGCAACCATAAACCACTCAACTCTCAGTGAAGAGCCCTGATAACACACTGTCCTACTGAGCTTTACCCTTTACTGGCATATGACGCTGAGGTTTCATTTGCTATCATTGATCCTAAAACAAGAAACTAGTACAGTGTAAAAAGAAAATCCCAGTGTTCAAGTGCCTTCATAAGATGAAATCCATGTGGTGTCAACAATATATGCAAAACTGTGTATGCATGTGCTCTGGGCATAGATGCATTTAGTAAGCTACAGTAGTTACTAATTACACTTTAAAAGATAAGAGCTCCCCTGACTCACCCTCATGTTGATGTTGAAACTGACCAACAGAATGATACTGCAGTGTTTCTCAATCCTGCTCCCAGAGGCCTCTCAACACTTCTCATTTTACAAGTATTATTTGAAACAACTTTCAAATAACACATTTTATTATTTTATTGTAAAGTGCGCCATCAAAGGGTTAGGGTTACTGTAATGCTGTCATTTTGAGTGCATGTGCCATATAAATGTCAAGGTGTATGATAGTACCACAGCATCACTATGTCCAAACTTCATTGATGTGTGTCTGATATCAAAAGGATTCTGACGCTTGCCTGCCATCTGCTGGTTATTATATCTCACTTCAGTCAGATCATACTTTCAGTCAGATCATACTTTGCAGAATACCCTACAATCGAGAGTAACAATATTAGTCTCTACTGAAGGTTCTTGTCAAAATGTATTTGCATAAAATATAACAAGATTGTCAAGTTACCAACAATTTGGTGGCATGAAATAAACCTTATGTAAAAAAATTCATTCATTAGACTCTGGCCATGTAATGATTTACTGCAAGCTCACATACAGATCTATCTTCATCCAGTCAGAAACTGAAGAATAAAACCAAGTCTCTGCCCTACAAGTAGTTTTCTTTTTCAATAATCTGTTTAATCTGAAATACAGATGAAAATATCTGTATCTGCTTCCATTTCACTGTGATTTTATTTAAAAATGTAATTGTTATTTCCTTTAAACCACTATACATATTTATATACACCTTATGATGCTCATAGTACAATTAAGACATTTCACTAAATTTTGTGAACCCACCATATGGCTTTGCAGCTATTGAGCTGAACTCTACAGAGTGGACAGTTTGTCTTCTCAAAGCACAAAGTGAATAATCATCTCCTGCTAGCAGTGCCTCATTATCCAGACTTTCTCCCCTTTGCTGCTTCTTCTTCTGTGTGTGCCAGCTTCACTGCTCTTGATGTTTTCTGTTGTTTGTGTGATAATCCATCTGTCTGTTACAGTCTGCTGGCAGTGTGTCCAAACGTCCCTTCTGCTCCTGTCAGAAGAATCAGTTCACAGCATTTAGAGATCCAAATGTTCATTTTCCTTTCAATTAATGATCCAGAGTGAGATACAGAGTGAGCCTTCCTCCAAAAAAATCTCAGCTACTGTAGACAGATCTCATTCTTTATCATGCCAAATGTCCAGTGTACTGCAGAGACAAATTTGCCGTAGATTTTCTTTGCATATGGCAATAGTAACGTTTGTCAGGCCAGCTTTTACCAAATGATTGATCATTTTTGGGAAGGCTTTTTTGGCCAGCTTAGAAATAATATCAGAAACAACAGAACAACGATACAGACCTCAGACACTAGGTAAGAGGTATGAAAAGATGTTTTTGTTGTTGTTACTTGAAATATCTTTACATTGCTGATACAAATAGAGAAATGTGGATTTGAATTAGGCTATGTTATCAAAAAAAAAAAAAACAAGAAACAGTCAGAATAAAATCAGGTCTCACATGCTATGTGCAAAGTGCTTATGTCCAGTATATCCAATATGCATTGTGTTATATGCAGTAATTAACGTTTTGTCATAACTAAAAATAAGTTTGTAAGGAGTTTGTGTATGTTTAACGATGGAGAGCTCGTTCTCTAACATTTATTTTTAAAGCTGCAGTCCGTAACTTTTGACGCTCTAGCGGTTAATAAACAGAACTGCTTGCGTCTTGCGGAAGAACATTGTAGCCGGAGCTACTTCTCTCTGTTTATGTCTATGAAGAATCGCAAAGGTACCGGGTTACTCCGCCGCGGTACCCCCGAAGCAATCTAAAATAGTCCGAATATTAACACTTATTATATAAGTACCCTAGTGATTCAGGACAGGCTAAAAACACGGTTTGGAAAATGGATTCATGGTGTACTCCCTTATTATATACAATTTGTAAATCTTGAACACAAAAAAAGTTACAGACCGCAGCTCTGATTGGTTGTTTCTTACCGGGAGCGGATTAATTTCTGCAAATGGCAATAGGACCAATGGGAGGAGCCAGAGGAGCTTGATTTTTTCACAGATTATCTATCTCATATTCTACTGTCAGGACATAATGACAGGTTTCACAAATACATTTTTACAAAAGTTACCTACTTCAGCTTTAACTGTATCTATATCATATTTAAGCAATACTACACGAGCAAGAGTGTTGCGGTAATCACAGCCTTGTTATTAAATTACATTGATTTTATACAACAACTTCAATAAACAATACGCAATTTACATTTTAGACACAATATCGCGATTACTTTGTCCTGTAAATAATTATTATTCATCGGAAGGGTTTGTTTTGTTTGTTTTCGGTGTACGACATCAAATTACCGCGAGGGTGATAGGAGACCAGACGACTCTTGAATGGCTCTCGCGATACTTCGACGTCATCAACGATCGGTCTGCACAGCGCCCCGAACCGTTTCGAAACAAATGATTCGCAAAGCTTTCGAAGCTTCACGAAGCAGTTACTCGCGCATGCGCAGACACAGTACTTCCAAGCTGTCTGGTGTTTTATTGTTTTAACATTCTGTATAAAATGGGTAGGTTTAGGTTTCACCCGGGTGGGGTTTAGGGATCTTACATTTATCAAGAAAATTATAAAAAGGGAAAATATACATAAGTATTAAATTAAGCAGATACGCATTGAAAAGCATGCTTCATGAGCAAATTTCTATGGATAACTGACTGGTCAGAGAATACGTTCTATCTGTACGTATTTGAGGTTGTTTTTACGTAAAATTAGATACGTATCGAACCTGTAATTACGTCCAGATAATACGTAAAATATACTATAAATACGTAAAGTCACATACGTATTGGACAGTTTTAATTTAATATAGTAGCTACATTCTAAATATGTACGTTTTGATTGTGCGATCAAACTGAAATATATGTTATTATAGATCAGTGGATCCAACACACATTATGGACGTTTCTTATGACACTGATAAAGAATGTAAACTTTTTATTCTGAAAATGGCACTTGGATGTTCCTTAAGAACAGCTAAAATTAAGGAAATATTTACACAAGTTTATAATCTGATAGCAAAAATAATTTCAAATCAGTTCCTCTGGATGTATCATTTAAAGGTGTTTCATTCTTATGAATCAGAGCTTTGAGTCATCCAAAACAACTGTAACCTGACATATTTATGTTCTTTTTGCTCAACATAATTTTTACTTGGCCACTGTGTGAAGATTAAACGGATATCTCTCCATCTGTCAGTTCATACTCTGACCACGAGATGGCAGCATTACCATACTGATTGATTAAAGCCTCAGCCGAAATCTTTTAGTTTGACTTAAAAAAATTGAATTACCCAATTCGATATTATGTTGATATTGAATGAAACAACACATTTGCTCTGTTATTGGTTAACATGAGGTAGATAAACAAACAAAACTTTTAGTATTTTTATTATGTTTTTTTTACTATTGTTTTTATTGTTATTATTTTAAGATTATATATGTTAATTTAACTTTTTTATATAATTTTTTTTTATTAGGTTTTAGCTTTTCATCAACTCATGGTCTCTTGTAGTTCACTTTGAGAAGCCTTTGTGAGTTTGAATAGAGTATGAGATTTTGTCCATTGGTATTTTTAGGCCAACCTGAAATGCTAATTCATTTCTATGGTTATAATGGGGGGTGGGGGGGTGGGCGTGGACAGTTGAAAGGTTGTTCTTTTATTATATTTAATAACAAATAAAATAAAACAACAATAATAATAGTTGCTGCAATGGTAAAAACACACACACACACACACACACACACAAACACATTGATTTGTATTGTATGTTTCCATTTGATGCTGAGGCTTCTCTGACCTTTGATGATTTTTTTCATTAGGACTCTTTCAAATTTCTATGCAAAACCACTACATGAGCAGCCACAAGATGACCACAGGAGTGTGTTGGTCTGGAGACTATTGGACTTGGTTTCACTCTGTGCTCTGAACCACAAGCTTTGAGATTGAGTCTCTCAGCACAGTCAAATTCATAAAGAATCATGTTTCCAGATCTGCTTTGCATGTTAAAAGCTACACATCTTAATCTTTACATTTTAATAATCACAGCAAACAATGTGCTTTGTGTATTTTTAGATAAGCTTAATGCACAGGATTTTTATAAATTATTATTTTTATGTGCCAGTGGAGGGGCATGAGAAATGTAGGACATTCTTTTCAGCTCATCCATAACTGCAGGACATGTTGGGGGTCATGTGTCATGAGAACTGGCCAGGGTTCTTCTCCTCAGCAGGCTGGAGTGAAGGAAAAGAATGAATACAGCAGCTCAGTTTTATTACACTGCTATATATAGATGGATTGAGGCTCACAGTCAGACTGATATAGAGGAAATATAGTGAAACATGCTCTTACAGACATTTCTGCTCTCAGCTGTTGAGGAGATCAGAGGACAAGCACCTCAGATTTCTTCCTTGTAAAGGCATTTCACTTCCCTTTGACCTCCGACTTTGGCTTGATATCCATAGCAAAAGGCCTCTCATATTCTACAAGAACGATGACTGAAGCTTTTGAAACCCAGATCCTCTGACAGCTTAAATTTCAGGTGGCTCAGACAATAATAATACAATAAAAATGATGACACTTTTTTTTTGTATTTGTTATAATTTTATTAGAACTTTATTGTGTATTTCTGAACTTTGCAACAGTTTGTATGATATGACTTCAATAGACAAATAAAATCCCTTGCAAATGTCAGCAGCTCCAAGGTTTTAAAGGGGATTTTTAAATTAAAAAACATAATTTAGATGAAATAGGCTATTTTCTGTCCTGTTTTGACCACCCTCATCGGAACGCTCAATTTGAATAGGTGTAGCAGATTGTAGCCTTGGAAGTAAATGCCAATACTGCAATGATTGGCTAACAGTTTTGTATGTTTGACAGCTACATGTGATTTATTGTTTGGTTTCTACATAGACCTGTGTTTGCCTCTTTCGTTATTTACAGTACATGCAGGAATCGGTGGGCGGGCATAAACAGGCAGCGTTGTAGAAGCAGGTGTTGATCGTCTTCTGTGGAGGCGGTGTTTAGCCACACTATTATGTTATAAAGTGGCTTATTCCACAACCTGTTGTTTTAGTCAATTGGCTTCAATATAAGCTGTTTTTAGACTAATGAGAAAGTTCTGAGTTCTGAAACTTACAGGATGTTTTAAAAGTACTATGACCTTTTATATGTCAAATGTTAAAGTGTAGCCAAACACTCAGGGAAAAAAGGTATAGGCTTGTTGTATTGCTTGGACAAACACACTTAAAATATTCTTCAAGGTACACAAAAGAAAGAAAGTCATACAACGACATAAGCGTGAGTACATAATAACTGAGTTTTCATTTTTGGGTGAACTGTCCCTTTAAGAAATGTGGTCTTACCTTGGGATCTTCATAGCAGTTTAGCTGGACACCAGCAGCTGGTGACTGCAGGAATCATGTCTTTACATCCGCGTCCTTTGATCCTGGAGGAAGGTATAGGCCTGTGATTACCTTGAAGATCTCTGCTGGAAGATAACAGTTTCTCTATTGGCGATATATGAGTCCCTGGGGTGCTGGCCCTGATCTTGGCCTCCCTTTGGGACCCCTCAGGAAGTGAAGAGGGGGACCCCGGGCCTCGGCGGAACAAACCTGCCGACTGTAAATTTCTGGCAAAAGAATGGTCGCGTGTGAGAAGACTTCCTGTGGCTTCAACACGGTCCGGAAGAAATGTCTCCTTAGAAGTCTCCTGGCATGCAAAACCTCTGATTGAGGAGACACAAAGAAAGAGAGACAGACACACACCCAATTTGGGAAGTGTGGGCTGCACCTGCTGCTTTTAGGGGAAATAAAGGAAGCTGTAAGAATGTCTCCTACATCTCAAAAATTCTTCTTCCTAACTAGGAGGAGAGAGAAAAAGAATAACAGATGGTGGGAAAGAAACGGATCCAGGTACTTGAGGCAACATTAACACATAAGTATGTGTTTGGAAATCTCATGAATATTTCAGCCTCACAAGCACCTGCCATGAACTGGCATAATTCTACTACTCTGCTTTTGACAGGCATGACAAATCATCCCTTTTGGACAAATCCAGTCTCCTTGAGGACCATAAGGATTATTTTGTTAAGGTTATAAATGATATGTTGTAGAAATTGTTATATTTATGAACACATGGCCATATAAATGTTGCTGAAAATGTCATTGGCTTGCAACAAACTTTGATATTATATATTATAATTATTTTCTAATAATTTACAAATTCATTAATTGTTTGGACTGAGGCAGATCTGAATGTAATCTTGGAGTTGATTGTAAGAAAGTCTGTTGTTTAATCAGAAGATTAAGTTATAAATGTTTTTATAAAAATTACAAGGTCAAAAGAAACTTTATAATTAAACACATACACGAATGAATCGTACACAATAAGACAGTAAGTTCAATCACAGAAATTCATTATACCAGTTACCAGTCTACAATAAATGTATACCAGTCATTTATTATCCATTATTGAATCACAATCTAGGTATGAATTTTTTTTAATCTACATTTTTTCCATATCCTTATGTCACAGTTGTTGTTGTTTTGTATTGGTCCCAATAGTTACTTTTATTTTTTTTAACAAAGGATTGAAATCATGAAATACAAGCAGAATGATTTGTTTCTGATGTAAATTTCCCATTGAATTGATTGTATAAAATTACTCGGGAACTTTTTTTCAACAGTTTATATAGAACAATTTATATAGAATAAAACCGTTCACATCAATAATTATTTTCTAATTGGCAAATATAGTGAAACCTGCTTACAACATGCTCAGCCTTTTATTTCAGAGCTCTGTGCAGTTGAGCTTTCAGTTTCATTTTCCAGAACCAGCTTGATTCACCATTAACAGATGTGCAGTTTGTACAATTTAAAAGAAAATAAAGATTTTCCATCCTTGAATGTGTGTTTGAATACTTTAACATCAGACACCAGAACATTGATGTAGACTTGTGTTCTCTGTTTTAAAGTGTCTGTTAAGTGTGTGTTGGTGCTCCTGCTGTATGGTCTTTTTTTGTATGTCAGAGTCCAAGAGTTATGGAGCAATAGGACATGAATAGACTTCCTTTTCCTGTACAGCTTTTGGCAGGATCCTACCATTGACCCTTACCTGAAGGGCTCAGTCAACATTTCCCTGAATAGCGTCTGATTTCACACTGTGGCTCTGTGCACTGTTTGAATCCCCTGCTGACGCTGCAGTGCAGAAGGGGTTACATGATGACAAAATAATGACATATACTTGCACACTCAGATAGGGAAATTTACCAAACCATTTCAGCATTTTTGTGGAGTTACATGCAAATGAATAATGGACTTCTCATCCCCTCTGGATGGATGTACATTAGCCTTGCAAATGCTGTGAAGCATTAGCTGTCCTGAAAACACATTTTCCTCTTCTCTTTCTCACACACACCTCCATCACATGTGGCCACAATATGAGTTATTAGACACTGACCCTATAGTCATACAGCTGATGTACTGCACAACAATACAGCATTATATACAATGATAAACTCCTTAATGTCCACTCATCCTTATGTGCACTACATCTTCAGTACGCATGCTATGAACATATTTATGGCTTAGAATAATGTCCAAATGTAATAATAAGTCCAAATGTGTATTTCTCTATGACAGCAGCGTACTAAAGGAATATTATGGTTGAGCTCCACAGACAGCATTTGTGGAATAATTCTGATTACCACAAAGATACAGTTTGATCTGTCTCTTCCTTTAAAAATACAAACATCTGGTTACAATGAGGCCCTAACAATGGAAGTAAGTAGTGCCAATCCATCAACATGAACATATTCAGTTTCAGTAGCATAGTTATCTAAACAATATGGATGCTCAGGGGTAAACTAATTTTTATTACTACATTTCTGTTGTAATATAACCATAAAACCACTGAAAATTATGAGAGCAGCTTTATAGCTCAAATTAAACAGAAGTTATAGCAAGTTTTAAAAGATGTATTAAAGGAATAGTTCACCTCAAAATGAAATTTTACCCTCCCACAAGCCATCCAAGATTGCTTCTTTAACCACTTCAGCTGTTATTTTGATTTTTTGAGAATTAGGCATATGCAATATTGGACCCACCGGTGGGTCCCCAGAGTTGATGTGGGTAACAGAACAGATTTGGAGAAATTTAGCATTACGTCACTTGCTCACCAGTGGATCCTCTGCAGTGAATGGGTACCATTGGAATGAGAGTAACAGCTGATAAAACCATCACCTCACAATAATCCACAAGTAATCAACACAACTCCAGAAGTGAAAAGCTGCAAGTTTGTAATAAACATTAAGACAATTTTAACTTCAAACCATTGCTTATGGCTAAAATCGGAGTCCTTTATCCATAATATTGCTTTCTCCAGTAAAAAACGCTCATCTCATCTGAATCAAGAGAGAAGTATGCACTGATCAAGCACCATTTTCCACCAAAATCAGCACAAAATAAATAAATATTTTGGTTGGTTCTGATGTGAGAAATCTTCAGGGCATTTTTTTTTTTTTTTTTTGCTGGAGGAAAGTGTATTGTGGATTATTCACTAGAATTCTAAAGGTTTAAAAATAAAAGCCTAATGATGGATTTGTTTACTACAAACATAGTTTTTCATGTCGCAAGACATTAATTGATGAACTGGAGTTATATCAATTACTTACAAATTATTGTTTTTATAAGCTCATTTTGACGCCACCCATTTCATTGGTAAGCAAGTGATGTAAAGCTAAATTTCTTTATATCTGCTTTGATTAAAAAAATAAATAAATCATCGATTGAATGGCCTGATGGTGAGTACATTTTTAGCAAATTTTATTTTTTTGGATAAACTACCCCTTAAATGTAAGTGCTTTTATAAAATTCTTAGCTACAAATTTCTGCCTTTAAATGCTCCAAAAATTGGCACCATTTACTTATTTTATTTTATGTTGAAAGAAAACAAGACATAAGTGTAATTTATTTTTGTGGTAATCACCATTACACCAAGTGCTGTTGATACGAGCTTAACTTGAACCTCAAATATTCCTTTAACATAATACCACAGATTGCGGGTTACATTAAAGAGGGAAAGTTCTTATAGCGTAGTCTACCCCCTTTTCCCATATCCCCCACACACACCTGCTCTTCTCACTCAAATGTATGAACCATAACTTCTAAGCAAGTCTCTCTTTTTCTCTCTGACATAACTTTATTGGCCCTGTAAATCTGTGTATTCACCTGCAGTCTTTGCCCACTGACTTCATCCAACTCATATGAGAACACTGAGTCTGTCATTACAGGATAAATACGAACCTAGCAAAGAATTTGTGGAACATTACATTTGTTAACATAAATTAATGCAGTTACCTAATAATTTGAATTGGAACATTTAAACATTTAAATTGGAGATTGTATGGATCAGCATAGCTTCACTGATTATTGCCCACCAGGCTTGTAAAAACAGCATGCAGGTGTTTTGAAAATGTCGTAGGTGTCGTAGATGTTGGGAGGGGGTTGTTGGTGCAGCTTAGGGGACAGAAAGTACTGGGTTTAAGTGACACTGGCATGTTTGTTAAAGCTGCTCCAAGTGACGTATTACGGGCCATGGAAGCAAAGAGAAAATAAATGAGACAGCGAAAGAGGGTCTGGAAACCATTTGCCACTGTCTCACTCTCTATTTCTTAGATCATTCTTAACATCTGCCTCATGTTTATTTACCCAACACCCGCTTCTGGCTATAAACAAACCATCACTGCGTGAGCTCAGCCACGGCAGAAGCTGATAGACTCCAGCAGAACCTCTGCCCCTTGGCTACAAACCAAACAGTTGAGAGTTCAACAAACAAAATTAAATGAATTAAATATTGTTATCCTGCAAATGGCATAACAGTTAAAGCTGGAGTAAAACTGTGACCCAGGACCATAAGACAAGTAAGGGCCAATTCAAAATCTGAAAGCTGAATAAATAAGCTTTAAATTGGTGTATGGTTTGTTAGGGTAGTACAATATTTGGCTGAGATACAACTATTTGAACATCTGGAATCTGAGGGTGCAAAAAATCTAAATATTGAGAAAATGGCCTTTAAAGTTGTCCAAATGAAGATCTTAGCAATGCATGTTACTAATAAAAAAAAAACGTTTTGATATATTTACAGTAGAAATTGTACAAAATATGTTCATGGAAAATGATCTTTACTTAATATCCTAATGATTTTGGCGTAAAAGAAAATCTATAATTTTGACACATACAATGTATTTTTGGCTATTGCTACAAATATACCCTAGCGACTTAAGACTGGTTTTGTGGTGCACAGTCACAGCTGTGCTTTTAGCTGTTTTTAGGTGACATGTCAAAACAAGGAGATTTTCTGAAAATCAGTTGAAAATGCCCAGAAATATACATTTCCATAAAAAGTCACTGTTTGAATAAAGCATGTAGTTATACATATTGAGGACCAAATAAGGATGAGCACATTGCTTGAGCACATAAGCTGAGGTCAAAGATGAGAGGTCACAGGTTTGTGAGTTTGGTCACTTAAGTCCATATGGTTGATTTAAGGTCTTGCATTCCTCTGCACTGAAACAGAGAGCATTATTGTGAAGCAGTGAGACAAATTATGCATATATGACAAGGCCAGTCATAAATTACGACAGGAAGGAAAGTGAAAACTTAAATGAGTGAGTGTGAAGCAGAGGAATCAAATGTAAGAAATAAGAATAAAAGCGAACAAATCTGACTGTCTATATATAGGCTATTAAAAAATATATAAAAAACTGACCAAAAAATTAACTTTGGAACTGGAAGTATGAGAGAAGAAGCAGAAAAAAAAAGAAGAAAAAGAAGGTGCAAAAGAAAAAGGTCGAGAGAGAGACCCCTACTGTTCTTTACTGTGGCCTCGTGCTCTTTGAGCCACTGAATGAAAACAAAACGCAGCGGGTCTTAAAATCTCACTTCACAAAACCAGTAATGCCCAATGTGATGCGAGTAAAAGGGTCGTATTTGAAAGTAAATAATAGCTATAATCTCTAGTGCAGTTCGACTTGATAACCTCGATTCACCAATAAATAAATTATTTTATTTATACATTTGTTTTTCCAATAAGCCACTTAGGAAAGTGACGGAAAGTGCTTCTGTAAATAAACACCTTTATCTTTGCAGCATTACAGTGCGTTTGCGTTCATTGCTCAGTGTTGTTTCAAACGCCTCGCTGTCAAATGGCCTCGCAATAAAAGCAGTAAATTCAGAGGATGATCACCGGCCGAGAGTTACTCGCAGGTGCAGCTTCTGTTTTTCCAGCGAAGGGTCATATACGAGCTCTTTTATTTAAAAAGTCACATTTTCTTCGTTTCCACATTGCATAATAATAATAGCCTGCTAAATTTAAATGGACGTTTTTAATTTTAGTGGGTTTATTTTTACAGTACATCTGACAGAGACAAAAGATGCCAAAATAAAAATCGAATTATATGTTTTTAAATTATTGAAAACGGAAAGGGAAATCTTGAACAAAAAAACAACAACTGCAATATCAAAAACAATAATGTAACACCAGGAATAATAAACTAATTTAATGAAATCAATAATATAAGACTTTATAATAAATTATAAATATTAGATAAATATTAGAAATTATAAATCTATAAAACATAAAACACCCTTAGCCTTACATTACTGTGGCAATACCGTACAGTGATGGTACAGAAGGCAATATCATAGTATTGAACTGACGCTCATCTCACTGTATTTAAGGTACCTTTTTTGTAACCTTTGGGTGCAAAGATTTTAGGAACTAATGTGTGCCTTATATGGACCCTTTAAAAAGATGCGAAACAGAGACAGCTTTTGCACCCTTTTTTTCTGAGAATGCATGCTTTAAGAATAGCACAGCCATGCATGGTAGGCCTATAGCTATCCAAAAACATACGTTTTGGTACTTTCATATAAATGCTACTTTATTTTTTTCTGTTTGTTCTTAATGCTTTATTTTATCCATGAATGTATTGCCATTTGTTAGCAAAACTATCAAGTATTAAAAATAGGTATTTTGTGCTCAAATATGATTTAAATAGTCTATGAGACTGTAGCTTTGGTTATTTGCATATCAGTGACTGCTCCTCCCTGATCCTATAAGACCCCGCGCGCTACTCCTGCTTTAGCTGCGCGCGCATGGAATGACTACAAGGACGCACATCAAGAGGATATTTAACATGTGATGAGATTGATCAACTTCTGAAAGACATCAGAGAAACACACATCAGGGTTTGGCGATGCAGTGTTTGCGTGGCTAGTGCTTGACAACAAGCCATCGTTTCCTTTTGGATACTTTGGATACTTCCCTCTTCGATTGCATCGAGCTCTTCTCACTCAGATCGGAGGCCAAATCATTTTTAGTGATGGCATTTGCCATGCTGCGGCCCATGGCGACTCATCTAGCGTACTCGGATGTTGCTATGATGTCTGAGGATGATGAAAACCGCAGCGAGAGCGACGGCAGCTCGGAGCAGAGCTACGGCTGCTGTCCCAGTGCGGAGAAGCGGCGGCGGATGTCGCGCAACTCAACGGTGAGCAGTGTGGTTATAGTAAAGCAACGGAACGTAGCGAACGCGCGGGAACGCGACAGGACACAGAGTGTCAACACTGCTTTCACGGCGTTACGGACTCTTATTCCCACCGAGCCGGTGGACAGAAAGTTGTCAAAGATTGAGACTCTGCGCTTAGCCTCCAGTTACATTTCACATCTGGCCAATGTGCTCCTGATCGGGGACGGTCACGGAGGAGAGGACGTGCAGCCGTGCGTGAGCGCGGTTTATAGCGCGCAGGGGGACAGCGGAGGAAAGCAGCCGCGCACCATATGTACTTTCTGCCTCAGCAGCCAGAGGAAAGGGGTAAGAGAATTCAAATGGATGGACACGTGAGAATGATATAAAATAGTAGCCTAATAATTAACACTTATCTTTAAAATAGTTATCGTTTACAAATGGCAAATGGACAGGATGCAGATCCACGCACCTCATAAAGTGTGAAGGACCCTGGATGTCGCTAATACGGACAGATAAAGAGAGCAATTTTGAGAATAAATCACACATGAGAAAACACATTTACGTTACAAAGATAATAGAAGCCCTTATGTTAGGCTATTAGTGGTAATTATGCCCATAAAATATTCAGTGAAAGCCTTTTTTAACTTTAATATTTGATCCCCTCTAATAGGCGACTGAAAAATGTATTTGGACACCTCTTTTTGTGCCAGACGATAATTAAAAAGTGTTACATTTCCTAACTATATTAATTTCCTCAAATAGTTTACTCTTTCCCTGTCAATAGTCTTTATCAAAGCGTAAACTGTAGGCGAGTAAATTGTTTGCCAACATTCAGAAGGCATGACTAAAATGTCGAATAAAGCAACAATAAATACATAATAAAATACATAGCCTAAATAAATTAAAATACAGGTCATATATTTGTAATAGCTACATGAAATTAATAACCTTTTATTTTGTCTGTCTGTGCTTTCGCAGATAAAGGACGGGACTGACTGCGTCCGTATGCGGGGAATCACTTCATTGCGCGTGACACGCCGGTAGCAGCAGCAACACAGCGCGTGAAATGAAACCGCAACTCAGGGAGCGCGAGAGGTGAGCAAGACTCCTCGCGACGGAGATTTTCCGAAGACTCGCCATTCAATCAAGAGTTGATTCTGAGTTTTCGTACTTTTTCTCTGTGTGCTTTGTATAGAGATATAAACATTTAAAATGCAGTGCATGAGATATATATTTTTTCGTTTTCGTTTTCTTTTTAATTAAAGAGAATTGATACATTCTATACATACATTGTGAAAGCCATGGTGAAATAAAATATATATTTTTCAAATTTCAAATGTCCTCTGTCAGTTATGCATGGATGGCAAATTAAAAAAAAGCACTTTTGTGGATGTTTTAGTAAAAAAAAAAAATTCTTTAAAATGTTTAATTCTGTTTCTTCAACAAATCTGTTAACCAAAAGTTTTCATATTTATATTAGCTATAGAAAAACTGAATGATGATGATGAGACAAAATTTAGTTCTTGGTTGGACGTTTAACGTTTATATATAGCTTAGTTGTGCATGATTTAGCTTCTGTAATGTGAAAGAAATAATGTAGCAATTTTCCTAATTTAATTTCATATTACTTTATTTAAAAACTAATTTTAAACGTTGTCCTTTTTTGAAACGGCCCAAATTGCTCTTATAGACATGGTGCTCTTCTGGGTTTGTATCCCTTTCCTTGAGGACTAAAAATCCAAACATGGCCTGGAAAATACAACCAATAGCCTGGAAGAACAGTTCAGAGCTTAGGGGATTTAGGCAGAGCTTCAAATCAATAATTCAAATAAAAGTAAACATCAATTCATATTCTTATAAAACTTAACTGATGATCTATTTACATAATTGTTAAGTTGGTTAGTAATTTCTTTGAAGAACAGAATCTAAATGCTTTCCATTGATTTTTTATTCTTTTATACACATCTGTCTCCATGTGTTTTTGAAATCTGGGATGTATTAGTTACGGTAAATACTACCCTTCGGTCAGCATGGGGACCTGCCGCAGCTGTGCATCTGTGAGCTGCATAAATCACCACCGAGGTCAGCTTGGAAGGTGGGGTGGGGTAGTATAGAGCAAGAGAAAGAGTAAGAGGTGCATTTGATAAAGAGAAAGCAGGGTCGAAGGTCTGGGCAAAGATTAAGCATCCAAGCTCTCGGATGCTTGGATAAAGGTCATAGGTTACTGTACATACAAGCTGAGTGGGTGTTTTAAAATTGGAGTCAAAAATGGATCCGTAAAATTGTCAATATCCCGATATATTCTGTGAACTTTATGTAGTTAATAAAAAAAAAAAAAAAATTGGTTGGGAAAGTAAAACCCTAATAGATGTGTCTGATCTCTCTTCTTTGGTTTTAAAGTTGCTAGACTATTTAAATCAAGGACATTTTCCACTACACCCTATGCAGTTTGGATTCAGGAAACACCATGCCACAGAAACAGCTATTTGTTATCTTATTGAGCAAATAAAATCCAGCCTTGACAATGGAGGGGTTGTTGGGGATATTTTCCTCGATCTTAAGAAGGCGTTTGATACAGTGAATTATAATGTTCTGTTATCTAAACTGTCAAAGATTATTTTCTCTCCCAATGCTCTGACATTGATGGAGTCTTATTTAGATTCTAGAAAGCAGTGCACCAGGATTAATGATAGATGCTCCTCCTTTGCTAACTGCACTACTGGAGTCCCTCATTGATCCATTTTAGGACCAATTTTATTTAGTTTATATATTAATGACCTGCCATTGATTTGCCCAGAAGTTCACATCCAATTGTACGCTGATGATACAGTTATCTACACCCATGCGAAAACTAGTGAACAAGCTGCAGCAAAACGTACTGCAGTGTTAACCAAAGTATCAGACTGGTTAACTCTCAATTGTCTTACTCTTAATGTAAGCGAAACAGTGGGCATGTATTTCTCTATCAAGAGGAATGTTACACAACATCAACCCGATATCTGTATTATGGGAGAGGTGATACATATTGTTGATCATTTCATGTATCTTGGCATAATTATTGATTCTAATTTTTAAAAAACACATTAAAAAGATCTCCAATTGTGTCAGAGCTAATTTTGCTAATTTTAGACATATAAGACACCAGTTACCAATAGCCGCAGCTAAACTGTTTTTGCATTCAATGTTTTTTTCACAATTATCTTACTGTTTGAAAAGCTGGTCCCAGGTGGGTCGGACCACGCTAAAACCTTTATGTACCCTTTACAAACAAGCTGTGAAAGTTCTTGAAAAAAAACAAGAAACTATCACCATTGCACCATCATAAAAAATGTGCCTGATGTATAAATTGATCCATGATCTTGCACCACCCCCACTCAAGCAATGTGTGTCCTTTTGCAGAGAAAATGTAAGGGTCACCAGGGCTTCTGTAAGAGGTGACTGTTACACCCAGTTTAGAAAGACACAATTTGGACAATCAGCTTTTTCTTTTTCTGAACTTAATTCCACCTTATATTAGAGATTGTGAAAGCTTTCACAGTTTTAAAACATCCTTAAAAACTTGGCTAAAGGTGAATCAATTATGTGATCATTAATCCATGGAATGTGTCTCTATATCTGTGTTTTGGTTTATTTGTGAGTAATGTTTGTCACATGTTTTTTTTTTTTTTCTGTTTTGATAGTATTGTCTACATTGTCTATATTGTTCTTTATATATATATATATATATCTTCCAGGGACCACAGATGTAAATTAGCTGTACAGCTAACTCTGGTACAGGGCTTGAACTGTGCACGGTCTCTGTCAAATAAACTAATAATCTAAACTAAACTAAACCAAACTAAACTAAACTAGTTGTTTCATCCCACATGAAGCGATCAGACCGGAGACAGAGACATTCATTCCACCAGAGTTAAACAGAATGATTCTCATATGAAAGAGTGCATGATTGTGTTTTTTGTATTGGTCTCTTCAACAACCAAGAATAGATTTAGGCTCTGCTCTGAAAATTATGGCTGCTAGGGGTCAGTCTCAGACTTATCTGAGAAATTATGATAATTTAATTAATGACTGAGATTTAATACATTGAAATATGTTAGATATTATATATATATTATAATATAAAAAATAATCTAAAAAGTTATCTGAATATATAATGATGAATTATATATTATTTAGTCTAATCGCAGCCCAGGTTTATCTGAGAAAAAAATGATGGTTGAACTAATGAAAAATAGCTGTATTATAAAATATAATAATTCATAAAAGGTTTCCTGAATATATAATGTTCAAATATTTATTATGTAGTCTAATCAAAGCCCCAAATTTATCTGCGAAAGTAATGGTATTAATGATTGGGATTTCACATATTGAGATCTAATTATATATTATTATAATATATATAAGAAAGTATTCTAAAACCTAAAACATTTTTAGTTAATTTATGTAATGAAATCTGATTTTTTTTAACCACACACTGTAAAGGTTTCATGTCCGATTGCGCAATTTCTCTTATTTTTGGGGAGACACGATATCACGTGTGTTTTAAATTATTTTTTAAATAAATTTATTTTTTGGCTGTTTCATTATTGTTTTACTTATAAATCATCCCCTCCCCTTTAAAATAATCCCTGAGAAACATTAACTGGAATTAAAATGTGACATTTAACCCCATACTAATAAATTATGAACGTCTAATTTGTAAAGGAAGTATCTATATTAAATTAGAGACACATTTTCACAAGTGAACCTCACTGTATAAGTTTTAATGAATTGATTCAGCAGTGTGCAGTGATGGTACTTCAGTGTTTTTGCAGCTGGTTTTGTTTGAATTCCTATCATATGATGCTGATCCACAGTGTTTAAATTGTGATTGATGTTTCCCAGCCGTCTATACTGCAGTCTAATCTGTGATTTCATCATTTCACAGCAGATTTTATAGGCTTAACTATGATATTTGGAACTTCATAAATCGGATTTGATTTGGTCTCTTTGGGACTTTCACTTGGCTTTTTAGAAGCATTTCATAACAAAATCCAACAACGTCTTTCCTCTAAGACCCCAAACCTTGACACTCGTATACTCATGACTAAGTGGTTGCCTAGTGACACTTGTCCCAGAAGGAAACTCCCTCCTCTGAGTTTGGTTAGGTCTACATATGGATCAAGGCACACACACACACACACACACACACACACACACACACACACACACACACACACACACACACACACACACACACACACACACACGCACACACACACACACACACACACTTATACACACACGTATTGAAAGACTTAGAGCAGGTCAGTAAATGGTCGTGGAAGACCTGAGGATGGCTCCCTGGTGCTTGTGTGTACATGGAAACTTCATTGCCATTTATGAATAGACAAGAACTGCCTTTTTCCGGTGTGTGCATTTCTGGCTCATATGTCCGATGTGAGATGGCTCCCCAAGGTTTTGGTCTGTAGGAAGTTGTCATGGGCACACAGGAAAGCAAAACATGCATGTCCGACCCCACTGTGACTGTCTCACCGTGCCTCACACACACACACAAACGCACACACACACGCACACACACACGCACACACACACACACACACACACACACACAGCCCTCTCTGCTGTTCAGCTCCATCAGCTCAGCAGATGGATGATTCCCAGACACCATAATTCACTGACAGGACTGTATCCGGCCTGCAAAGAGAACTCCTTGGAAATTATATTAATATTGAAATAAAAACATTATGTGTCTCTAATGAATTCTACTTTGGGACCCGGAGTGTAAAATATTTAATTACTTTAGAAAACCTATAAATGGATTAAAGTCCAGAGAAATAAAGAACCACACACAAGCTATGAGGAAATTTCATACAGTGTAAAGTCAGGTAAATATATTTATGAAATATACTTTTGATATATTATTTGCACAACAAAGATTTTTTTGAGATGATAATAGATAGAAAAGTTAAACATGTAGCTTTGTACCACTGTATCATGAAACTAAACTTTAGCAGACAGTTTTAAACAATGCATTTCAAGATAAAAAAAAATCATAAATATTTCGATAATAGTTCATTACATTATTTTTTGTAAGTTTTCATAAAAAATTTGATTTACCATACAGTACACTGAAAAAACAACAACTATATAATGTGCACTTTGAAATTGCTGGTAAATTTCACAAACAATTACAAAGAAAAGGCACATAGCACATTGCATTAAGCATGACATTTTTTTCAACATACTCTAATATGTTTTGTTTATAAAAAACAAAAAAACAACTGGCACTAATTTTGTGGTCAAAGGTTTTCAGATATTAATACAATTTTAAATGCTTCACTGCTTATCTTTGTTCGATGAATAAAAATAAAAAGATGTAAGATTCCAAAGGTTTACTTGTCCTTTCCCTTATTTACAACCTGTTTAAATATTTTAAAAACTTTTTTTAAACATATAAAAAATATTTTGAATTACACAAAAGTTTGTGTCTCAATTATTATTATTTTTTATAGTAGCTGCATTTTAATCTACTTTATAATAATTTAATAGAGTTGGACAAAAATAATTTTTTTAACAAAATTGACATACACACACACACACACACACACACACACACACACACACACACACATTTGTTTTTGTGAAAAGTGGGTACATCCCATAGTCATAATGGTTTTTATACTGTACAAACTGTATATTCTATGGCCCTAAACCAACCCTATACCTAACCCTAACCCTCACAAGAAACTTTGTGCAACTTTACTTTCTCAAAAAAAAAAAAAAACTCATTCTGTAGTTTTGAAAAATGGGCACATGGATTATGTCCTCATTAGTAACCCTCTCCTTGTAATACCTGTGTCATACCCATGTCATTATACAGAGTTGTGTCCTGATATGTCACAAAAACATGCCCACACATATATATATAGGCAATTCAGTCACCATGCATTTTATGTTACTGACTTAAACTTGGCCCCTCTCTCTCTTTCTCTTTCTTTCTCTCTCTCTCTCTCTCTCTCTCTCTCTCTCTCTCTCTCTCTCTCTCTCAGTGCCACTTTTATTTTTAAAATCTTTTTTCTTTTTCTTTTTTAAAGTCTTTTTTCTTTTTCTTTTCTCATATATGTATGTTTATATCCATCACTGGTTTCATCTTATGTATAAGTTACTATTTCAAACTGTTTCTGTTAATTTATGTTTTCTGTTCAATTAAGAGAAGAGAAGGAAGGGGGAAGCATCACTAATACGCACGCTTGCTGCCTCACATTCCCAGTCTCTCATTCACACATACATTATTGTTTTTGTTCAGTGTTCAGGAGTCTGGAAACGGAATTCCCTGAATTGGGAATTGCTGGACAATGCAAACGCTCCACAGTTATCAAGCGTGGAATGCCGTCAAGCAGAAGATGTGACCCTCCCAGACATTAATTGACTTGGGTGAGGGGTCAGTTTCGGTATCGTGCTAGCGATACTTCCGAATGAAAACAATCAAACAATAAGACACCCACACAGCAGGAGGCGTGCAGAGGGAGACAGGTCATCATAATTATTATCATCACCATCATCAAGCATCATCAAAGTATTTTTAATAAGGACCATAACAAACTGGGTCAGTGGATGCAGCTCTCAGCCAAAACACAGCAGAGCACACACACAGACACACACACACACACACACACACACACCAGGGTGAGGTATCAGGTATCAAGTCCAGGGTGATGGTATCAATGCCAGAATAATGTCATGAAACTTTATGTCTTTAAGACTTTCAACATGTGCATATATCAGCAAAATCTATTTATTCAAAATCATAGTCATGCAATTCAAAATCAATCAATAGAAAAATCCACAATTATTTTGTATTCCTCATTCACATAATATATATCTGATAAAGGAATTTGTTACTGTCAAACTGAATAGAAATATATACAGTATTATCATTATGTTTATTATGTCATTGGTGTTTGTGTGTGTGTGTGTGTGTGTGTGTCTCAGTGTATATGAGTGCATTTTTGTTCTGTGTTTTCACATGGGAAAATCTCCCAGCAGTGCAAGCTTTGAGAGTCTGCTGTGTATTGATGGAACATTTGGGGCGTTCCTCTATGTGTGTGTGTGTGTGTGTGTGTGTGCAGAGGTAACGATCATCTAGAGGAAATCCTCAATCAGATGCCAGAAAGAGTGTTCTGAACAAGCTCACTGACAGAAACATGCCTTCACACACACACACACACACACACACACACACACACACACACACACACACACACACACACAAACAGCTGTGTCTGCTAATAACCTCAGGGACCTACTGCCGACTGCACAAAACACATACCCTAAAAGATGCATATGCACATCGATGACTGGAAAGACAAAATGAATAATATAAGCCAATATCTCCATGACTACCAAAACATTTTAAAGAAACCCGCAAACAGTTGTAAACTAAACAATAGTGGGTAGGCTACTAATACATTTGAGGTTTTTGGAGTTTAGTAGTACTGAATAGTGGAATTAGATCGTTAAACAATTTTATAACAATTTTGTGTTCAGGATTTTGTGGGTGGGGCTAAAAAGGGGGTTCGATGATGCACTGGAGCCCCCGAGCCATGGCCCCTCCTCTAACACTAGAGCACATTCACACTAGGAGCATCCATTCAGGCTGAAGTGGTATTTGACAGTTAAGAGGTGGCAGCTTTCCCGCAAGTAGGCGATGTTCCAGCACAAAAAGCGGACACGCCCCCAGCGTTTGAGAACAGAGGACACGGCCCATTTTTTCAAGATTTTGATAACTTATTTTATTTACTTGGTAGATTTTTTCATCATTCAAATTTGAGTGGTTAATAACAGGCTACATTTTTCTTCTGTGGTGTGACAAACTCAGAACACATATTAAATATTGCCTTTAGAGGGACTTTAATTAATTCTTGTTTATCTCATTCAGTCTCTTCTGTCTTTCCATACATTTACATGTACAAAGACATATCTCTTAGAAAAAAAGATACAAAATTGTCACTAATGGTACCCTTTCGAAAGGTACTAATATATACCTTTAAAATACTTATATTAAGGCAGTGTTATGCACCATTTAGGGGTAAATAAGATATTAAGAAGTACCTTTTTGCTTTTCTACCTTAGAGTACCGACACTGTGACAATTATTTTTTATTTTATTTTTAAAGTCTACTCAAATCTCACTGGTATCCAGATGCCAAATTCATCAAAAACAGTATCTTGTAAAACAGTATTTATTTTATTACTTTTCAAATTTCCACAGTAAGATCAGTTAAAACAAGAAAATGTTCTGTACTATACTATATATTTCTTGTACTATACAATATCCAAAGAATATGCTAATCATGATGGACTCATAAATGTAATTGTAATTTGTAACCTACATTATATATGGCAATAATGTACATTACTGTAATAAAATTATAACTTTTTGTAATTGATCAAAGGGGACAGGGTGTTTTCCATTCTGTGTGGTGAAAAATGTTATGAGTTGCCATAATTTTACGTAAAAAGAAAAACTTTAAGCACTAAAAAACAAGTTACAAAAGTGCTAACAAAAACAACAACAGAAACAGCAAAATAAAACAAAAAAATAGTAAATGTATTCATGATGCAGTGCATTCTGGGAATGCAGGCGTCTTCACATTATTGCTAAATTAGTAGAATGAAAGACTTTGATGTTCTTGTGACTATGTATATGCAACTTCGACAGACAAAGAATGTTGCTCAAAACTCTCTAAATCTTGATTATAACTGCTCATGGACACATATGATTTGTGATGTGTTTGTCACTATTCATTGTGTGCATACAGTATGCAGTATGGTAACTAGTCTCTGTAGTTTTGTACAACATTCAACAAACAGATGCTAAAACATTGGGTTTATAAATGCAGAGCTACAAACTAGAATCTCTGTATAGATTCGAGTATGCATGGTTTTCTGCATGAAGCAGAGTCTCTCCTACTTTCTCACTTCCCCCTGCTGTCCTCTCATTTATTGTGTCCGTCCTGAAGTCGCCCAGGCATTGTTTAATCCAGATGGCCTAATCACAACCTTTTAGCTGTGTCTTCCTCTTCCTATTCATACAGCCTCCTATTAATATCCTGATCCTTCACTATCCTGTCAGCAAGTAAGACATGAACAAACACTGGGACAAAAAAGGAGAGGGAGAGAAGGAGGGAAGAAAATGGAAAAAAAGTAGGGGATCCCCACCATGAAGAACAACAGGAAGGAGGAGAGCATGTCATACGGTCAATTACGGGCAAGAGGATCTCTGCGGTTGAGGGGTGAGTTCCGGACTGAGGAAAAGCAAGTCCACCGTCAACCACTTTCACAGACGCCACATTTACTGCCGTGGAAGAGCAGCTTTATGGCTCTGATTCAGCCATTTGTGACTGGGACTCAAAAGAAAACAAAGACTTCAAAAGAGCAAGGCAAAGTGAGTGAGAGACAAACAGGAGAAGTTCCACAACAGGAGCAGGTGGCTGCTTCATGTCAATCTTTATGATAAAATAATTATAATAATAACTTACATTGCAAATGTGTTTAAATAATACTTTTAAAAGACCACTGATAACATTTGTTCAACATAATGATGACTGTTCTGTTTTCATAAACCACAAGTGCAGTCTCAGTAAAAAAGCACACCACTGAGTGAGTTGCTTTTTCCAGTCACCTATTACAGTAAACGGTGAAAACATTAACTCTGATAAACACTCATTTTTTCCACTTTGCTCTTTTGTGTGCAGCTGTTGTCAGTATTTCCTTTATATCACATTATATTTAACAGAAATTAGACTTGTCAAACATGCCAAATCTGCCTATATTACTTGAGCAATAGTGCAAACATAGCTATTTATGAATATCAAGGAAGCAGTTTTCCTGCATTTGATAGTCTCTTTTAATTTTCTGTCAATTGTTGTGCAGGTTTAAACAGTGGTTTACTGTGGTAACGTTAAAAGGATGTGCAGGGGTCCAAAACATTAGTAGAGAGAAGGTATAATGCATTTCTTGCATATATTTTTAATATGAATTTTCATATTATATTCAACTTTTATTTAAATAAAAGTGTTTTATTATAGAAAATTAAGCATTATGAACAGAACAGAATGATAAAATTTTATGTGAAGTCAAATAAAAAAGAAATTGAATATGCAAAGTGAATCAAGGAGAGAAAATCAGCTTTTAGATATTAAAAATATCTATGCATATGCATATTTATGTGTGTAGATATTTATGTTCTTGTATTTATTTGTGTATGTTTTATTATTTAATATTGTTAGAAATGTTGTTGTACAATTCAGATAACTTTATAACTAGAATGATAACTAGAATGACGTTGCAATTAACAAATTAATTAATGACAACTTGTTTTTAATCTAATGTATTATTTATTTGACTTAAGTTATTATTTTTGTAATAATAATATAATTCATCACAAAAAACTTTTGCTCTGAAACTCTAGACCAAAAATATCTCACATAGGCAAATTAGAGCTTTTCTTTTCTCTCTCTCTCTCTCTCTCTCTCTCTCTCTCGCTCTCTCTCTCTCTCTCTCTCTATCTCTCGATATACCATAGGCTACCTTTTTATGATTCTGTCATATATTTAAAATATCCATCCTATTATGCTCCAGGGAACAGTCAATAGCATGGAAGTCAATGTTTGACTTTAAAACTATATAATAAAAGATTGATGGAAGTCATTTCTCATATGTTGTAGCTTCTGTTTATCATCCTGTCACTCACAGCAGAGGGCGGAGTTGAGACGTGCGTGGTACAGTGAAACACGTGTTAGACTGATGGCTTAAATTCCGATGTAGCTTAATAGAGATAATAAACAGCTGTTAACCGTAATCACTGATGGCTGTGATTTAACTGCTGTAAAGAACTCAGAATGGGAAATCTGAAGATTTCAGGTAAGAAAATATAAGACTTTATTAACAACAACAAAATATCAGACTATGTTAACTTTTGACTTTTAACTCATCGAAGCCTAATGGTCAAACTTTCTTCTTTCAGACTTAACTAGGCTACTTTAAAAATACTTTAAAATAAACAATTCTGATATTCTAATTTAATTCAAGCATTAGGTTCACTGAAATGTGTTCGTGTGAGTGCTTCCTGTATGTTTCATTTAGTCTGACACCTAATAAATGGCTGAAATAGAAACACACAAGTGAAAACTGTTTCATTCACTTTAGTCTTCTCTTTTCGTAATTTCTCTGTTCTGTTAAATAGAGAAATGAGTTTGAGGATAGAGTTTAGGACCCACTCTTTTTCTTCAAATCTATCATTATTTTGTACAAGCTTTCGGGTCTGTGAATGTTGTTTCATGGTAATTTAAAGGTTTTAACTTTTAAATATTATATATACAACTATACTTAATAAATATATATATATATATATATATATATATATATATATATATATATATATATATATATATATATTCTCTAAATGACTAGAACACTAAATATGTTTTTCTTGTTTGATCTATGCACTGTACCTTAAAACATGTTGTAGGTAATTTTTTATATTCATACCTCATTTGACTCCAGCCTATGCATTTTTTGGTTTCCATGTTGTTCCTATTGACTGTTTAAAAATGTAAATGAGTTGTATTAGGTCAGTGGTATAAACTTAGAAATAGAGTAAGGTTGAAAATATAACATAAGTAAATCCTTAAAAGTTTTTAACATGTGCTGGGACAACAACTGAAAATTAGAATCATGTAGTCTACAAAATGAGATGCCTACAACATCCTTGTTGTATCGGTAAGGAAGAATGCACTCAGCTTTCAACACAGACTGCAACAAAACATTATAGTAATATTAAAGGGATAGTTCACTAACAAGTTGCTCCAAACTTGTATGAGTTTTTTCTTCACTTGAATAATGTTAGTCACCAGCAGTGGCGTACTGGGACAGTAAATCAGGCCAGGAATTTGACTCCACCCCAGGCCACCTCTGTTGCTGCAGTCACCACCCAATTCATGTGTCCACCAGACTGCTAAACTCTTTGGCTCTTTCAGTTGTTTGAATTGGGTTATACTTAAAAAATAAATCAAAATCCTTAGACTGTGGATGGGCAAAATAATCAAAAGAAGTATCAAGAAGTATCAAGGCATTCACTGTCTCTATCATCTTTCCCTAATCCCCCTCTCTCTCACTCTGCACATTGAGTTTCTCTGCAATATGAAATAAGCAGCCATCAATTGTATGTCCCAATGATCACAGTCCTACTACTGATGACCTTATAAATCATAAAAGCACATATTTTTCTAAGAGTATAGCCAGCATGTTTAGTTTTGCTTATAGATTAAACTTTACTTGAAGGTTTCCTGCTCTGACTCAAAAGCTGAACTGTCCACCCTCTCTTGTTCAACAGCAGGAGCACTAGCAGCACTAGTGCTACTGCTGCTTCCTTCGTCACCTTCAAAATAAATAAGCATTGTACACTAGGCTACATATTGTAGGCTAGAAATGGAAAATCAATTTCTGGTCAATTTTGGTACTAAAAAAATACTGTATCTTTATATGTAAAACAGTGTGGTAGTTTGTCATTAAGATGCTCTTATAAAACATCTATCATTATATACATTTGTAATATATATATACTTCCACATTAACCTCCACAAAGTGTAATATACTATGGAAGTCAAAGGGGTCCGTTAAACACATTTGCAAGATTGTGCCAGTTAAAAAAAAAAAAAAAAAACTTAATTCGTGCTATGATATGAGGCACATGAAAGTAGTGCTGGTTTCAGCCTAGACTGAATGATAAACAGCATTGCTTTGACAGAGAACATTTAAAAATATGTAAACGCTGAATGCCACGTTATAGGGAGCCATTTTATCACCCCAATACTTTTCAAACAGGGCATTTTTTTTCATTTGAATTATTATTTAAATACATAGAATTATTATTTAAAGAGATTTTATATATGTTATATGCACATTTAGTTTAATGTTTACTTTTCATTATGTGTTTCTCTTTGCAGAATTGCTATTGTTTGCAATAGCAGCATTGCACTGTGGGACATCAGAAGACTTTATTATGGGTAACTGTAATGATACCATCAGACTTCCTTGTAAAGCTACTGACCGAACCAAAATTTACCGTTACATCATGTGGTATAAAACAGAGGTGAGTTACCTTTGTTTTAACTGATTGACTTAAATGATGTTATTGCAATGCTTGTGCAGTTTAACAGTTTTATTTCCTTTGTGTAAAGGATTTTGAAAGTAAAAAAAAAAAAAAAAAAAAGAAAGAAAGCTGCGTGCATAGTGTTGGTTAGCCAGCAAACAAAGCATTACCTTTGAGTAGAATCCTCTGCACCTCAGGCATACCATTTGTCAATTGACCTGGTCTGTCTGTCCAACCAGAAAACATCACAACAAAATCCCCTAACTAATCCATGTCTTTCTTTTCTAGAGTTTTCCTATCATCAAGAAGAAAAAACAAGAATATACATACTATAATAACTTAACATCTTTTTCTCTGGGAAATGATGAGACCCTGGTGTTACATAATGTGCAGTCTTCAGACTCTGGAGAATACAAATGCTACCTGGCTGCTGAGGTTGGACGTCGAAATGATCATTCATCAATTAGATTAAATATCTCAGGTAATTTAGAGCATTCTAGTTTGTTCTCCATAAAATCTGTTTGATATTGATATTCTTTATGTTGGTGTCATCAAAACTTTACTCTAGCATCTTAAAGTGCATGCCTATAATTAAACCTCTAATTATATTTTTCATTACATGCATGATCTCAGAAAACTAAGTATCCCATTAAACAAATAATGGTTTTCTTAATTTACAGAATGTGTAAATGTGAGCACAGTTTATCCCATCAAGACCACGATCCCTGCTGGATCCTGTCCTGCTGTAGTAGAATTAACTGTTCCCTGGGCTGTCATTGGCTTTTGTCTTATCAGCTTGTCCAAAGTCATTCTTTGCATTATAACTGTGGGGGTGAGTATAATATCAGTCCCAATTACTGCTTGGCCACTTGATATTCAGACCTTTTTAAATTGCTGTTCAAAAATTTGGGGCAATTAAGTTTAAAAAAAAAGATTTTTTTCATTACTTATTATAAGTGACAGTAAAGACATTCATAAAACATTTCTATTTCAAATAAATGCTGTTCTTATTATTATTTATCAGAGAATCCTGAAAAAAGTATTACATTTTCCCCAAAGTTATTAACCAGAACAACTGTTTTCAACATTGATTATAATAAGAAATGTTTCTTGAGCAACTTATTAGAACATATTCTGATTCTGAAGGATCATGTGACACTGAAGACTGGAGGAATAAAAGTAACGGTTATAAAATTATATGAAATATATGAAATTTCTTTCTTTGCAATGAAATGGTTACTTTTCTGAAATTTGGCCAACAAATGTGACCACCAGAGGCTGCAGTCTTCAAAACGAGACACATTTCATGTCTGTTTTGAGTCCATCTAGTTATGGTAGTCTCCTCCTAAAAGTTGACAAAACTACAATCTAGATATTTTAGGCATTTTATGGTTATGCCACGACCCTTCAAAGTGTTTCTGGCCCGATTCTCAATTAAAAAGCGGTGGTCCTGTAAAATGCTTATACTGCATATTTAAACACGCACCTTACAGACTGACAGTTAACATATTTTACCTGTTTTTGCATTGAGCTTCTCCAGAAAGTTTCATAACAGGAAACCGAGATGGTGAGGCTCATAAGCTTCAAACAGACCCCCTCAATTACACATGCCCCCCCGAACAAAGATTTTGCCGTGTATCTTTCACAGGAAATCTTTTTTTTCTGCAGAATCCTGTGATGGTGTTGTAGAAAACACAATGTTGCGGCTGTGTGTGCACTTCAGCTTTTACAGTTATTTACCACATGACTGTTTTGCAATAAAGACCAACAATCCTTTTAGATTTCAGAGATGACTGAAATGACAAACCATACGCTGATTGCTAGGAGAATGTGGGAGAACTGTATTTTTTTTTGTTTACGTGTGTTTCAGTGCTTTTGAAGCCTGGCTGATATAAAATTTCCTTTCACAGGTGTGTGATCGAGTCATTTTTAGAACACTAAGAAGAAAACAGGAAGTAAGGGGAAGCAAGACTGGAAGGTCAAGCTGGAAAGCCTGAAAGTCACAAAAAACTGATGGGGTCATTTTAGTTTTACGCATCCATTAGCCAAGTTAAAACAGTCCAATCCTGTTACCATTTACAAGGTTGTTCGCACCATTAGGTTGTTTTGATACCATCCATTTTATTTCTGTGTGGTTTTGCTATTCAGAAAAAACTTTTTTATGGAAGGTTTATTCCTAGGGGAAGAGGGACAGGCTGTAATAGGGGCGGTTCTATAGCTGTTGAGGGAGAGGAGAGTCATGGAGGGTTGCAGTTTATAAGGCCTGTGCCACAGCTGCACACTGTTGCATTTTGTTTGTTTGTACATTTTTTTTCTCTCATACTTTAGAATTGTATGTATTTACTGTCTATAGCAAATGCATGTATTTTATGGATCTTAAGGGTTATAAATATGCTCTAATGTATAATAGATTAAGATTTATTTATGAATAATGAATATAGATCATATTTTAACCTATGGATAAATATTCAACAATCAAGATTTTAGGTTAGTTTGATTATTAACTTGATGGATGTATAGGCCTATTGCTTTTAGTGTTTGAACAAGCTCTATTCACTCAATGGTTGGGAGATAACTTGGTAGTAAATATGTTATCCGTGTAATGATGTAAGCTTATCATTTATCATTTTAAACGGTTCATGGACATTAAGTATGGAGCAGATTCATTTTGGTAGCATGGTGCACACATTAAGATGGTTTCAGCCAGACGCTCAAATACACATAGCTGTGCGCCAAAATGCCCATCTTTGTGACCATACTTGTAAACACAGTCATTTGTGTCTTAAATGAATGTTAGTAAAGATAACATGAGTAGTAGTAGATCCTGGCATTTATAAGATCTTTAAGGGATATATATATATATATATATATATATATATATAGTAGAAGTAGTGCAATATATGTTTCCCTTAGAAAGTTTGTATATACGTAGTAGCTATAACAAATTTAGGACCTTAATCATGAAAACTATCAAAAGCTTAAGTCATTTTCCATGGTTCATGCATTTCACGATCAACTTCCTGTTTGAGGCTGCCTCCTGTTTTTGTTTTTTTTGTTCACTCCTCAGGTGAAAAATTAAATAATGTACAGGTATTCCGTCTCATTTGATTGCATATCCCGATTACCCTTAATTCACCCTTTGAAATATTTAAATGCTATGGCATATTTGTATAGATGGACATCTATTTATATGAAATTGTAACACTTTCCCTGTTGTGCTAATTTCAACATTTAGGCTACTAATACATTTTATGCATATGCACAACTTAATTCATTACGTAGGCTAATGGCAAAATGTTTAAGAAAGAAAGAAACGCATAAATACTAAAGTGAAACTAGCACTATAAATTTCCATGTTCACGTTTCCGAAACAAAAAAGCTTGTTTGAGTGTGTTTTCATAAAAGCATCAAATGTTGATATAATTTCTTTCCTTCAGTCCAGTTGATTCATCTCTCAGTATCAATAAAGAGCACCACTGGAGTATCAGCTTGTACAAAGATGGTGACTGTTCAGTATTACAAATACACAAGCAGCTGTTAGAGTAGCTGACAGCCTAGTGATTCACCTGTCAATAATCACATTCGTTCCAGTCAAAAACAAGAGTTATAAATCCAATACATTTAGTGTATTGGCTTGGATAGGGGAGTGTATTTAAGCTAACCCTTTTCACAGGTTGTAGAGGGTTCTGATGTGCTTACTGGACTTGTTTTGGTGGATCTGCTAAAAAAATATTACAATCCTCTATAAATTTGAAAATCATTCCTATGAGGTGGGAGAGGACAACTCTCTTCTGTTCCCTGGTTCTGCTGAAGTATTTACTGATGCACCTTATGGCCTCCACATTCAAGAAGGAGAAACAGAGTATTATTCAGCAGGTGAGAACTGATGTTAAAATGCAAAGTGTAATGGTGCCTGCAAATCATCATTTTAAATTCATCATAACCCCATGTGTGCTGACGGCTTGTGCTGTTGTTATCATGTGTCTGGATCTCAAAATGATTAAGAAAACAAAATAAAAAGATAATATTAAAGGGTTAGTTTAGCCAAAAATGAAAATTATGTCATTAATGACTCACCCTCATGTCGTGCCAAACCCGTAAGACCTAGAAGTTCATCTTCAGAACACAGTTTAAGATATTTTAGATTTAGTCCGAGAGCTCTCAGTCCCTCCATTGATGTGTGTACGGTATATTGTACATGTACAGAAAGGTTATAAAAACATCTTCAAAGTAGTCCATGTGACATCACAGGGTCAGTTAGAAATTGTTGAAACATCGAAAATACCTTTTGGTCCAAAAATAACGACTTTATTCAGCATTGCCTTCTATTCCGGGTCTGTTTTGAGCACGACTTTCTGTGACTGTTGACGTATGATACTGCTGACGTTTTATCTTTGTTATTGGGCGTGCCAGAAAACATGTCAGCAGTGTCATATGTCAGCAGCGTCGTGAACGCACTCACAACAGACCCAGAAGAGAAGACAATGCTGAATAAAGTCGTAATTTTTGTTATTTTTGGACCAAAGCATATTTTTGATGCTTCAACAAATTCTAACTGACCCTCTGATGTCACATGGACTACTTTGAAGATGTTTTTATTACCTTTCTGGACGTAGACAGTATACCGTACACTGTTAGAAATGTCTGTAAATTGAACAGTATTTAACTGTAAAATGAACTATTTTACTGTAGGACAGTTATACAGCATATTACTGTATTTTAAAGTTACATTTTGGGAAATATCCCCTTGGTGCCACTAAAATACAGTATTTTTAATTTACTGTAAATCTGCAAACTGCTGCCAGTAAGTTACTGTAATTTATACAGGAATTTTTTTACAGTGTACATACATTTTCAATGGAGGGACAGAAAGCTCTCGGACTAAATCTAAAATATCTTAAACTGTGTTCTGAAGATGAACGGAGGTCTTACGGGGTTTGGAACGACATGAGGGTGAGTTATTAATAACATAATTTTCATTTTTGAATGAACTAACCCTTTAAGAAAAACACAAACGGATGAAAACATATAATTGCTTTTTTTCCCCTGTCACATAATTTATAAATTCATTTTGGATTACCATTTGACATTTTTTGAATGTTTATTAAAAGAATTATGCAAATGTACACATGACATAAATAGCCTACATTCATAAAGCATAAAGTTTTTACATGTTATTGTTTTTATTCCTACTGTTAAACAATTATTATTATCAATTTTGTCAACAAACTTTCAGTAAACAAAGTGTCATTATGATTTCAAACATGAAGATAGGCCTACTGCTTTATTTTAACTGCTGAATGCTCACACACAATATAGCCTACTTTCAAGTTCATTTTAATTTGGATGGGACCAAAAGTGATGATATTGGAGTGTGTGAGTTGTTTACTTTTTATCATCCAGATTTGAATCCTCCTTGCTGATATATTGCTTTAACTGCCATGCACTATATAGGGATTACTGAATGGGTGAACGTGTTAATTTTGGACATATCTTTATATCCGCAGTTTGTCCATTTTAATTCCACCAGGCAGATATTTTCGCATTGGCGGGGTAATCAACCAATCAGTGATGACTAGAACATAATAGACTGACAGGAATTTCCAAGACAAGCCAATCATAGCACTTTTTTTTTAATTGTATTGTAAGTGTTGCTAATGTACAGTGCTACTTAAAAATATGAGTAAATATGGTGTCCGAAAGAGCTAAACATGCTACAAATGAAAAACATATGCAAACAGAAAAAACGGCAGCAAATTAAGAAAACATCTTGATCAATTTGACAGCACATGCACTGCAAATTCTCACAACACAACCGAATACAGAAACTATGCACAGACCATTGGAAATGTTTAAAGGGGCTGATTTTGTTTTGGTGGTGTACTAGAACATGCTCTCATGCTTGGTGGCGCAAAACACATTATTTTTCACATAATTTACATGTTTACAATACCTTTCTCCCCAGCCTGGCACAAACGGCTCGATTAGTTCTGGACTTGATGAAGGCCCATCTTCCAAAAAACTAATTGTGATTACTTAAATTGTGTTGTGATTGGAGAGCAGTTTACACAGTGTTTCAGTACTGCCCCGCCCCTTTGCCAAAGCAGCAAGTTCAATCTGATCTAGTATAGTTAAGGATGACGTCAATATTTTATACAGTCTATGGTATTGCCATATCAATTTGAGCCGGATTCAGACCCCGGCAATATTGAACAAGAAGATTGCGCAGAACCTTTCCACGCACAGATATTGCAAGACATATTAGAGTGGTAACTTCATTGCTGTAGTATTTTTTTTTTTTCCTAAATAATGTTTTACAAACCCTATGGGCTACGTTCACAAGATGGCGCCGGTGAGCTTCAGCTACGCGAGTGTGTGCATACTTATTTCCGGTCCTGCGACGCTCGCATTTACTATAAGGGAAACTTACATACGAAACTTGGCTAGATGGATATAATTGTTTTTCAAATTTAACAGCGAATAGTGGTATATCAAAGACACAAGGAAACATCCTCCCTAAATTTTTGCGTACCTCTGTGTGGAAATTAATCAAGATACAACGCGGAGATTGCTTTATTCTGTTGATTATGCAGATCAGCTTCAGCATCAGGTTAATCAGTCCACAGGGATTTCTTCTTTCAAACACAAACCACTCAAATATGCAATACTTTACATTTTATGATTTTGTTTTGACTGTTAAATATAAGATCATAAGGTTTCTGACTGTCAAACGAGACAGATATTTCTGATAAAGTATGTATGTTTTATTAACTTTATTTGATAACAGTTTATAACTGTGTACAATTTAACATGCTATTATGGTAGGTTTGCATTAATTAATTAAAAGATCGCTGTTTGCAATTAATGTGTGTTTTTATCAATGTTTATCTGTTTTGTAAAATATCTGCTGCATAAATAATTTTGTCTATAAGCAGCGCATGTATTTTGTTACGAATTCTTCAGATAAAACAAATATTAAAATTAATCATGTGTTAGTTGTATTATTTTACAGCCCGTTTTTTTTTCTCATTTCAAAATGTGTGATGCAAAGTTGACTATGTCAAATAATAAAATATGTTGTGAAAAGGATGATGAAACAAACTAATGTATGTGCACAATTGATAAATGTGAAGATAAATCACTGCCCATGTCTCACAAGGTGAACATTTCATTAAACAAAAAAATAATAATCAATGTAATACAAACATTTTCGAGAAATAAGTAATTTTTGCATTTACATAATTGGTAAGGTAAAAATAAATTATGTATCTGTGTGTACACACCATGAGTTCAATTTTCATTTCGTGAACAGTAAGGAACATTAGTGTTTTTAATTAATTCACCGGACCCAAACATACACAGTTTCAAATGCACTGGCTCAGTTAACATTTATAGAATAGTAATAATAGCAGTGTAAATCTTATTTGCATTTGAAGTGATATTATAAATCCTGTAAACATATATAGAAGGTAATATTTGGATTTCTCCGGTTCTCTGCACTGGCGTTTAGCACAACCGGAAATATCTACGCACACACTCGCAAGACCGGAAATCCAAGATGGCGGAGATATGCTACTAGCCCATTGCAGAAAAGTTGAGACACTGTACAAATTGTGAGTAAAAAAGGAATGGAATAATTTACAAATCTCATAAACTTATATTTCATTCACAATAGAATATAAATAACATATCAAATGTTGAAAGTGAGACATTTTAAAATCTCATGCCAAATATTGGCTCATTTTGGATTTCATGAGAGCTACACATTCCAAAAAAGTTGGGACAGGTAGCAATAAGAGGCCGGAAAAGTTTAATGTACATATAAGGAACAGCTGGAAGACCAATTTGCAACTTATTAGGTCAATTGGCAACATGATTGGGTATAAAAAGAGCCTCTCAGAGTGGCAGTGTCTCTCAGAAGTCAAGATGGACAGAGGATCACCAATTCCCCCAATGCGGCGGTGAAAAATAGTGGAGCAATATCAGAAAGGAGTCTCTCAGAGAAAAATTGCAAAGAATTTGAAGTTATTATCATCTACAGTGCATAATATCATCCAAAGATTCAGAGAATCTGGAACAATCTCTGTGCGAAAGGGTCAAGGCCAGAAAACAATACTGGATGCCCGTGATCTTCGGGCCCTTAGACAGCACTGCATCACATACAGGAATGCTACTGTAATGGAAATCACAAAATGGGCTCAGGAATACCTCCAGAAATCATTGTGGGTGAACACAATCCACTGTGCCATTCGCCGTTGCTGGCTAAAACTCTATAGGTCAAAAAAGAAGTCATATCTAAACATGATCCAGAAGCGCAGGCGTTTTCTCTGACGAATCAAAATTTGAAGTTCTTTTTGGAAAACTGGGACGCCATGTCATCCGGACTAAAGAGGACAAGGACAATCCAAGTTGTTATCAGCGCTCAGTTCAGAAGCCTGCATCTCTGATGGTACGGGGTTAAATGAGTGCGTGTGGCATGGGCAGCTTACACATCTGGAAAGGCACCATCAATGCTGAAAGGTATATCCAAGTTCTAGAACAACATATGCTCCTATCCAGCCGTCGTCTCTTTCAGGAAAGACCTTGCATTTTCCAACATGACAATGCCAGACCACATACTCCATCAATTACAACATCATAACTGTGTAGAAGGATAACCCATAGAAAACTTTTTGCGCATCATAAAGATGCAACAGAAAAGACCTAAGACATATGAGCAACTAGAAGCCTGTATTAGACAAGAATGGGACAGCATTCCTATTCCTAAACTTGAGCAACTTGTCTCCTCGGTCCCCAGACGTTTGCAGACTGTTATAAAAAGAAGAGGGGATGCCACACAGTGGTAAACATGGCCATGTCCCAACCTTTTTGAGATGTGTTGATGCCATAATTTAAAATCAACTTATTTTTCCCTTAAAATTATACATTTTCTCAGTTTAAACATTTGATAGGTCATCTGTGTTTTATTCTGAATAAAATATTGAAATTTGAAACTTCCACATCATTGCATTCTGTTTTTATTCACAATTTGTAGTGTCCCAACTTCTTTGGAATTGGGTTTGTAGATAGGATGTCAACAACCACTTAAAAATCACTGCATTTACTATGTACAGATAAGTGCATATGTGTTATGTTTATTGTTCTTTAATTCTAACATTATAACATGAATTTAAGTGACAACAGTTGAATTTATTTATACCATACTCCAGTGTGTCATTTAAATGCAAATTCATTCTCTGTCAGCAGGAAGCGCTGTTGGGGTGGTAAAGATCGAGGTTTCCCTGGTAACAGCTGAGCACAAAGAAGTGATCTACTCACAAACCCTGATTTATCAGACATTACATGCAAGATGAAATGAAAATGACATCCAATTCCCTGCAGACATTTGGTTTCCTTCAGAAATACAGTGATATAAAACACCTGCCCTGCACAAAATTTAAGTGTAAATTCTGCAGATTCCATTGTCCAGTAGGCTATTGTACTGTCAGCAATTTATAATAATTTTTTTTATAAATATATGGCTTTGGTGGACAGCTGGTTTGCCGTCAGTCTGAAGGTACTGCTTGATTGTTATGCTTGATTGTTATTTTCAGCTACACATACAGCCTGTTAAATTATTTATTTTTACCAAGTTTTTCCACTTAAAAGTTAAAGAAGTCATACCCTCGTTTTACCTTGGATACCTACTGCTGTATTATAGTCTTTCAGGCCCTTCTAAAAAAGAAAAGTGGAAAAAAAATAAACACCGAGCTCCTCAGACCCTTATTTCTGTAGGCATTATTGTCTCGCGAGATCTGATGCGATATTTTGGCTGTTGTGGACGGTCATTATAATAATGCAAATGAGGGGCGCGTTGATTGGTTGCAGGAAGGAGGGGGGTTGACACCGCAGGTAACGCTTTAGCATATCATTACAAACTGACATCATGGCGCAAGTTGTGAATGAACGCAACCGGCTTCCCGGCCAGTGTATAAGTATGAGGCGCCGTTTAGGGCTTAAATCAAACTTCATTCACGCACACATATGAAACACGCTTGTATATATACTAAGTGGTCACACATACATGTATATGAACTCACGCACATAACGTTACTCATATGAGACACGAGCACAGCACACACACACAAATATAAGACGAGCACAGCACACACACACAAACTAGACGGCGCCTCATATATAAGCGTTAGGCAACAAATAAACAATAACCGAATTCATGATGATCTCAGTCATTTGTTTTTTGCAAAGTACGTTAGCAGCCATTCCCCATACCTCGAAGCTAATACTCCTGCCAGTGTTGTGCCTGAACGAGTTCATTGAACGATAGTTCATGAACTCGTTCATATTTTGGGCGAACATGAACTGAACGTACTGCATTACTGCCTGATGAACGTTACTGTGAAGTCGTTCATTCTGGTGTCTGTGAACGCCACGCTCTCTCAGTTTAACTTCGTTCAGTAGGATGCCAGATTTCTATAAAGCCTTCCAGGCGAAAACCCACCTAAAACCCACCGTAAACCGGCTTTAATATGTAGCGGAAAAAACACCCAATCTGGCAATGCCAGACTCTCTTGTTCAAGCTCGTTCATCAAAATGAACAAATCTTTTTTCGAGTCATTTCGTTCACTTAAGGGGCTTTAACCACATCAACTCTGGGGACCCACCGGTGGGTCCAATATTGCATATGCCTAATTCTCAAAAAATCAAAATAACAGCTAAAGTGTATAAATGTTACTATTAACTGGCAAATTCCCCGAACACATCAACCTACGCAATCTTGATCATATTCTGAATTAAGAAATCATTATAATGCAGTCAAAAGTCCGTTTTTGCAGTCAGTTTACAGGGAACATACATAATTACTTCACCTCAAGTCTTTCGTTTATTTGTCTAGTGACAGACGCAATAGCATACAATAGCTGCAGATGCTGTTTGTTACACACAGTAGAGCAATAAAAACACAGTCTTACCGTTTCAATTGCATGCAATTTTGTTGGAATGGCGCTTCTCCCGAGCTTCGATGGCAACTTCGCCTGATATAGCCCCAAATTTGTAAAGGATTTCAGTGCACAATGTGTTTAGCACAAACACGTAACGATAAGCCAGTGGGAAGGGTTGAAGGAACCGCTTCATTAAAAATGAATTTAATCCACTGGTCTCTAATAGGTAGGTCCGTTCTTGGTAGAGAAAACACATTTACATGTTGATTCTGGCAGTCAACCACAGAGCAACTCTTTCTCGACTGAATATGAGGGGGAGAGGGGAAGGGCAAGCTTCCTGCTGCGGTGTCCATATATGGTATATCCTGCCCCGTCTTGACGTCAAGACGGGGAAGAGATCAAAATCTCGTATTTGAGTGCGCGTGCACGTGGGCTATTTTACAAACCCTGAGGTAAACAAACGCTTCACTTTTAAATATCGGCTTCCCGGCCAGTGTATAATCGTTAGGCAATCATAACATACATTGATTCTCGTGGAAAAGTGCAAATTGTGGGTCATGACTCCTTTAAATAAAATCTGTTCTGTACCTTATGGCTTTATTTTTTGTAATGGTACTTAAAGATTCAATTAAAATGTATTGTACTTAAAAGTTAAATAAAAACTGTATTGCACTTAAACGTTAACTAGGCCTACAATAAACTTTAATCTAATCTTTAAGTATAGTTTAAGTTTTATTTTTACATGTAAGAAGGCCTAATGCATAGTTTTTATCTAACTTTTATTAAGTTATATTTAATAAGTCTAAATAAGTCTATTTAGTAATATATTATAATTTAATGATTATTTAAGTATTTTATTTACATGGATTTACGCACAATGCAGTGATAATGTTCAAACTGTGTATTTATAATGTTTAAATGTTTAACTATGCATTGTGCCACAGTCATTTTAATGTTGGTCATTATGGTGGTACTTAGAGAGACATATTTTCTGAGCCGGTACTTGGTGGAAAAAGTATGAAAACCACTGATCTGAGCTGTGCGAGACACTTTGTTTTATGGAAGGGCACTTTTTATTTATCTTCTTTTGGACAGAAGGAATGCAACACGCGCTGACTGCAATGATAGAACTTGAAAGATCAAAGACCATTTTTAATATAACTCTTACTGGATTTGTCTGAAAGAAGAAAGTCATATACAACTGGATGCCTCAGGGGTGAGTAAAGAGCAGCCTAATTTCCATTTTTGGGTGAACTAACTCCTTTAATCTTAGTCATAACCTGGAAAACACTTCATGGGCAAAAGCACAGTATACCTATTTTAGGATGACCTCATGTTTAGTTTTTCTGAAAATTTGCACACATGGAGCAAACCAATTTCCCTTTCATAGGTCACTTCGATGCTGCGGTGACGTCACCACGTATGGGAACACCTTCGGTGTGATGAATGTCTGAAGCCCTATACCATCCCGCCAATCCTATTGGCCAAATAGCGCGTGGCACTGCCCAGCATGCGTAAGCATATATATACCTGGTGCCGCGCGGCATTTACCTCAGATTTCATTCCTTCAGTACGAAGCGAATCTTCTGTGCCCTATTGTCTCGCGTTCTCAGCGATCATCAACGAGCAGTATACTCCTCTCCGCGGACGCGATAAGCTTCAAAAAGTGCAAGGACCCGTGTACTAGGTACATCGTTAAGGGGGACACTCATGACAGGTGCGTAGTTTGCCTAGGCTTACACCACGCACAGGAGGCGCTTAGCGGCCTTTCTTCATGCCCCCATTGCGATGGCCTGCGGCTCAGAGTGCTGCGCTCTAGGGTAGATGTGTTCTCCGATGTCGCCGTGTCTAACCCCCGCCACACCACTTCTGCGACTGCCGAGGCACCGCACGAGGTGATAGCTTGGGGTGACACGTGTGACATGGAGTTTGAGGACAGTTCAGCGCTGGAAAATTATTCTCCACATCGCTTGCTCTCCCCTACCCTAATACACAGAAAAACTTTTGAACCTGTCGTCTTTTCCTGTGAGGATTTACGGCCCACACCGGAGGCATGTAGTGCCATCTCCTTCGGTTGTGACCGCCATGATGACGACGGTCTGTCCACTGCGGCCTCGGGGTCTGAGGACTTTGCGGCCGACACGAGCCCTCTCCCTCCTAGTGGACAGGAGAGGCGTGTTTCCCCCTCCTACAGTGAGCTGTTGGATGTGGTTTCCCGTGCAGTGGGTACATTGGGGCTGGAATGGGAGGTTGAGAAGGCCGAGGCCCAACCTTCTTCGAAGCTGGACGACCGTTTCTTAACTAGTCGGACACCTGCGCAGCCCCGGAGGCCTTTATCCTTTTTCCTGGATCTCCACCAGGAGGTTTCGAGGTCCTGGAAACAGCCGTTTTGCCCGGCATTTCTCAATGGGTGTTACGCACAATTTGTCACGGATACACCATTCAGTTTCGGAAAGGCCCACCCCCTTTCCGTGGAATTCTCTCCACGGTGATGAAACCGATGGATATAGCGGTGCTGAGACAGGAGATGTTAGCTCTACTGAGCAAAGGGACTATAGAAGAAGTACACCCCTCTCAGATGGAGTCAGGGTTTTACAGCCGTTATTTTGTGGTACCAAAAAAGGACGGCGGATTACGACCCATTCTGGATTTACGCCGTCTGAATCTTGCACTCAGGTCGAGCGAATTCAAGATGTTGACGGTAAAGTCTATTTTGTCTCAGATTCAACCAAACGACTGGTTTGTCACGATCGATCTGAAGGATGCATATTTTCATATTCAGATCATCGAGAGACACCGGAAGTTCCTCAGATTCGCTTTAGAGGGCAAAGCGTATCAGTACCGCGTTCTTCCCTTTGGCTTAGCGCTAGCTCCCCGTACGTCCTCAAAATGCATGGATGCAGCTCTGGCCCCGTTACGGCTCCGGGGCGTCTGTGTGTTGAACTATCTGGACGATTTGCTGGTGTTAGCGCAATCTCATACTCAAGCACACTCTCATCGGGATATTGTGCTGAATCATTTACACAGCCTGGGCTTACGCACGAACTTCCAGAAAAGTGTGTTAGTCCCCTCTCAACGGATTACTTTTCTGGGAATAGAATTGGACTCTTGCGCGATGACAGCAAAGCTTTCTCTCCTGCGCGCTCAGTCGATTGCGTCATGTGTTCAGCACTTCAGGGCGGGTCACACAGTGACAGTGAGACTGTGCCTCAGACTGTTAGGTCTAATGGCGGCGGCGCTTCCCGTAATTCATCTGGGTTTGCTTCACATGCGCCCGTTTCAGTGGTGGACGAAACGACAGAATATTTCACCCCGTTGTCTTCCGCATCGAACGATCTCGGTGACGCGGAGGTGTGTGATGTCGTTAAAACGATGGACGTCAGCCGAATTTCTCCTCATCGGGGTTCGGCTGGGAATTTGTGCTTCCCGAGAGACTGTCACAACAGATGCGTCTTTGACCGGGTGGGGAGCTGTTTGTCATGGGCGCCCAGCCCACGGAGTGTGGACAGCGGCACAACGCAGCTGGCACATAAACAAATTTGAATTACTGGCGGTTTTTCTGGCTCTCCAGTATTTTTCGAGTCTACTGATCGGCCGTCATGTGCTTCTCAGAACGGACAACACTGCGGTCGTGTCTTATCTGAACCATCAGGGAGGATTGCGTTCTCGCCCCCTGTGCAGGCTGGCGAGACGTATTCTTCTTTGGTCTCACGACAGATTTCTGTCGATCCGGGCTGTTTACATCCCCGGACGACTGAACTTCGGAGCGGATTTACTACCTAGACAGGCTCTGGAACAGGGGGAATGGAGATTACACCCCAAACGGTGAATCACCTATGGCAGATTTTCGGGGAAGCGAAAGTGGATTTATTCGCGTCGAGCACGACTACGCATTGCCCGCTATGGTTCTCCCTATCCAGTTTACTGCCCTGTGGCTTCAGTACTGGAGTTTCTTCAGGACCGTTTTTCGGATGGATTGACACCAGCCACCCTGAAGGTTTATGTGGCAGCTATCTCAGCTCACCATGAGTATATAGGTGGTGTCTCAGTGGGTCGTCATCCACTGGTTTCTCGCTTTATACAGGGTGCACGACGGTTGAGACCTTTCCGCCCTGTGCGAGTTCCTTCATGGGATTTATCCATTGTGTTACTGGGTTTGTCAGGGCATCCGTTTGAGCCCCTGGAAACTGTATCGGATAAGATCCTGACTCTGAAGACACTTCTTCTCATGGCTTTATCCTCCCTCAAGAGAGTTGGGGATTTACAGGCTCTCTCTGTCTCACCCTCGTGCATGGAGTTTGCACCAGGCTCTGTGAAAGTGTTGTTGCGACCTAGGCCTAATTATGTTCCTAAGGTCACGTCTAATCCTTTTCATTTTCAGCAGGTGGTCCTGGAGGCTTTTTCTCCTGCTGCGGCGGAGTCTGGGGATCTAAGTCTTTGCCCTGTGAGAGTGTTAAAGACTTATGTGGATCGTACTGCCCCATGGCGTGAGTCTGACCAGCTGTTTGTCTGTTTTGGACATAAGAATAAAGGCCATGCAGTTACGAAACAGCGCATGTCCCATTGGCTGGTGGAGGCTATTTCCTTGGCCTATGAGGCGCGCGGGCCCGCTTCGCCCATAGGAGTAAAAGGTCATTCCACGAGAGCAGTGGCTTCTTCTCAAGCCTTTCTCAGTGGATCTTCTATGGATGATATCTGTGCTGCGGCAGGCTGGTCCTCACCGAGCACTTTTATCAGGTCTTACAGTCTGGATGTGAGGATGGCTCCTGGCTCCCGGGTTCTCTCCGCTTGAGCAGATGCTTCCTTGGATCCAAGCTATCAGGTACGTCAGGCGTTATGGTATAGCGTTCCCATACGTGGTGACGTCACCGCAGCATCGAAGTGACCTATGAAAGGGAACATCTCGGTTACGTATGTAACCTTGGTTCCCTGAATAGGGAACGAGATGCTGCGGTTCTGGCCGTGCCATACCTTGATAGCTTTCTTCTTCTTCTTCGTCATGAAATCTGAGGTAAATGGCGCGCGGCACCAGGTATATATATATATGCTTACGCATGCTGGGCGGTGCCACGCGCTATTTGGCCAATAGGATTGGCGGGATGGTATAGGGCTTCAGACATTCGTCACACCGAAGGTGTTCCCATACGTGGTGACGTCACCACGTCTCAGCAGCAGCATCTCGTTCCCTATTCAGGGAACCAAGGTTACATACGTAACCGAGATGTTCGACACACACAACACCTACACACAAAGAGAATGAAACATTTATAAAAGCTTAAAATAGGCAATTTAACCTTCTTACTGGCCAATTTAAACCAGTAATATGGATACAAATGCATATTTGTTTGAATATTGTAAAACGATTACAATTTGCTTTAGTAAATTAAAATAGATAAAAAATGCTGAATACTATAAATGTACATAAATAATACAAGAATAACACTAGTAAGATAAATCCATAATGAAGATAAATTTGTTCTTTTGCAGTGTATTAAATGTGGATTATGCATCAGAACAGTTTTCAATATGCATAGTTCCTCCAAACATAATTTCAAAGTTTAAGAAAATGTTCTGCCATTTCTCGCCCTTATGACATTTTGGAAATAAATATAACATATCAGTTCCTCAGAGTATCATGATTCATAGGTAAATTCACAGATTAATTATTAACATGTTAAATTACTAAACCATCCAATGGTCTTTTACACAAGTTTGCAGAATCTAAGGAATGTCCAAGGTATGGTGAGTAAACTGCAAACAAACAAGGTAATGATAAACAGTGGTTGGTCTCATGTCTGTCTTCTTTTAAGTTTTCTGAGCTTCTTGAAAACCTGAGAACAGATGCAATCACCATTATAGCTTAGAAATAGTTTTTCACAATAACAGCTAGGATCAGACTTGCAGGGTCAATTAATAGTGTTCTCTTTAAGAGCATTTGCATTTAAACTTGTTACTTACCGGTCTGTGGTTAGCTACATCTTAAGCTTTGCTGAACATAATAATTCAAATAAAATGCTCAGAAGATATGGAGATAAATCCGCTACATTTAGAAATACTTACGCATATGGAAATGGCACTGAGGATGATTTTACTCACAGCGAGTCCTACACAACCCCACAGGACAAAAAGCACTGAATAGTCATTCACGTGAGGCAATGGGATGCTGATGCTTGGCCATGATCCATTAATAAACTTAGTGGAGAATTCAAAGATGATGGGTGAAGGTGTTGACACACAATCTAGGGAGACAAACGGGGCTACATTATCTAACCAGAAATGATCTCCAACAAGTGAATTTTGTACATAAATGACTAAAATAACAAAGCAAAGCCATATTGTTTGTCTGCATCTGGAATTGACAGCCATATGTATTTATACACAGAAAACCAGACCAAAATGTACAATACTCTGTATAACATTTTATGCCGAATATGAATTTGTTCATTTTCACAGTTGTTTATTAATGTGTGAAATACCTGAGATATTAAGTCTAACCCAATTTGGACAGTTCTTTCCACCAGCTTTGGCTTTAATTAAACACGTGTACACCCCAGAATCAGCTTGAGTAACTTTCCTTAAGACCAAAGCTGCGTTTTTTTTCAGTGACACAGAATCGTTGTGTTTATCAGTCTGGATGACATTTTCTGACTTTTTGAGGATTTTCATTGTAGATCCGTCACTGCTGTTATTGTTCAACTTAAAAAAAAGAAAAGAAAAATAGTGAGTATATATAATTTTATATTGCAGCACCAATAAGGTCATTAAAATTAATTGTGCCTCAACTTACTTTCCTTTAAATACAAGAGTTGTGAAGTTCTCATTTATACTGTTTTTAAAGCACATACTAAAATATACTTCTTTTGTGATCACATTAATTAAAAAAATCTTTGAGATTTAATTACAGGATTCATAGACATTCATGCTCTCAAATCACAAAGAATCAAATTTACATTCATTTTAAATGGGACAATGTAAATTAATTTTAATGTAATTGTTAATTAAAATAAGTAAATTATTATAATTACTAGGCTACGATCATTAATGTTATAGATATTTGTAACGGTTTTATCATATTGATATTAATACTAATTATTTTTATATGAAAATGTAGGTAAATTTAGCTGTGAATAAAAAATAAATAGGAATGAGTGTAGAGGAAATTAATGTGTGTCAGCATGTTTCCTGTTAAAAGCCACAGACATTAAAGGCCGTTTACATAGAACGCATTTTAGATTCGCCTACGCTGCTTTTCCATTGTTTTTATGTAAATGTGTGCGTGCCAGTGTTTGATCGTTCTTGTGTCTTTTGCTTCTAAAAACGCAGCGCACAAGTGTTTGAAGTGTTTTTTTTTCCTCCGTTACACTGCTTCGCGTCATGGGCTTTTAAATGTAAAACGCATAATGCCTAAACCATAAACAGATTTTTACTTAAGCAATTCGGTCATGACTGCAGACACTTGAACTTATGCGAGGTGTTCGTCAAATCAACAACACCAAATGCTTGAGAAAGTCATCATGACCTAAACATGACAAACAGATTGTGGTTTCTAGCAGTGGTCATCTGAGATTTGATAGATGGAAATGGCTCACCTTGTACCACGTAATAGAGGTGTAGTTCAGACAGTTTTGAAGGAAAGTACAGTGCAAAGTTATGTCATCTCTGCAACCTACTGTGACGACGGCGAGTTCATCATTGCCAAATACTATGTTATGGCTCAACGCTAAAAACAGAAATACAGGGCAAAGAAAAAAAATAAAATAAATAAATACATCGACAGCAAAAAGCGCCTGACGTATGCTTTTCTTGTTTGGTTGGATAGTCAGCTATAGAGATAGGCTACATCTATCATTACATTATTGCGTGAAATGTCTGTTATACTGTTGCCATTTTTTTGCATTTAATTTATAACAAACATCGGAATTCTAAGGACATTTTACACCCTTTATAATTAGACCTATTAGGCCTAATTTGTGAGTAAAAATAACGAGTAAAATAGAGGAAAAAGAACTCACCCAACACAATCAAGCGGATCATTATGGTGCTGTTGTGAAATGCGTGATGCTCATTGTAGTGTTTATTGATCAAACACTCTGAACAAATAAATTGTTTGAACTGGCGTGTAGCCTCTTTATTATCAGAACATACAATTCTAACATGAGCTTAGCTCTCTGTCACTTCTTTTGTGACCCTTTTAGGTAATTGTTCACTCTATTAGGTATTACTGCCATCTAGAGGACGATCATAGGAAACACACCTAATCACCACATCCCCTTTCCTTTAGAAGAAAAATATAAACTAAAATGCATGAAACAATAGAAATAATATAACACAATTATCCATTTGACACTAAACAGAAATTTCAAAACAACACATTTGTTTATCACATTTCAAAGGTAACTGAGCAGAGTTATTTACAAATTAAGTCGATCAGGTTTCTTTATTATGCGTGATGATCTTCTTATTATAGGAGGGTCATTTGTTTTTGCAGAATGACCATTTTCCAGGGGAATGGAAGAAGATGAAGAAGACTGCATGCTGGGTGGTGTTACATCTTCAGGTGAGACCAGAACTTCTTCTCCTTTAATGTCAGTCAGTGTCTGGCTCGTTTCTTGCGTCTTAAGAAGACTTCTGCGATTTCTCCGAAGGACCTGCCCATTCTCTGTTCTGACAACATATGATCTCGGATTCACCTCTTCCAAAACAACAGCTTTCTTGTCCCAGCAGTTGGTATCTTCCACTCTCACAATGTCATTCTTTGATAACACTTTCAGCATTTTGGTTTGCTTGTCATAGTTTGTTTTTTGTCTCTTTTGAAGAGCCTTCTGTTTCTGCTTTATTGCTGCACTGTTCATCATGTCTTGTTTTGTGTCAATCCGGCAGGGAAGTGTCGTTCTTATCTTGCGATTCATTAAGAGCTCTGCAGGAGATGCACCATGTTCCAGAGGGGTTGCTCGATAGCTCAGAAGAGCTAGATATGGATCTGACCTTCCTTCAGATGCTTTCTTCAACAATTGCTTTACTATATGCACTCCTTTTTCTGCCTTCCCATTAGACTGAGCATGATGGGGACTTGAGGTCACGTGTCTGAAATCATAGTGAGCAGCAAAGTCCTGAAATTCCTTTGAGTTGTAACATGGGCCGTTGTCACTCACTACAACCAGAGGAATGCCATGCCTGGCAAAAATCGACTTCATCTGCTGTATCACACATGCACTTGAGGAGCTAGACAGCAGGGCTATTTCTGGAAAATTTGAAAAATAATCCACTACCAGCAAATACTCTTTACCATGGAAATGAAACAGATCAGTACCTACTTTCTGCCAAGGATGCTGAGGTAGGTCTGTTGTGATCATTGGTTCTCTTGCTTGCTTGTTTTGATGCTTCAGACAAACTTCACAAGTACTGACCATTTTTTCAATGTCAGAATTTATTCCAGGCCAATAAACTGAATCCCTGGATCTCCTCTTGCACTTTTCCATCCCAAGATGTCCCTCGTGTATCCTGGAAAGCATCTCTTTTCTCAGTGCTAGTGGAACAACTATTCTGTCCCGTCTCAGAAGAATGCCATCTGCCACACTGAGCTCATCTCTAACATTGTAGAATTGCGAGCAGGAACTTTTGACCCAGACATTGTTCAGATTTTCAATTACAGCCTGGAGAACTGGATCTTTTGCTGTCTCCGCAGCTATTTGCTTGAGCTTCTGATCAGACACGGTAAGAGATTCAACAACAAGATTCACATGTGTGTTCACATCATCTTCTGTGGAACTCGCATCTGAGGATGTGCATGTTAATGGTGCACGGGACAGCGCATCAGCTAGGACTATGTATTTCCCTGGTGTGTAGACTAATTCGAAATCATAACGTTGCAGTCTCATCATTAGACGCTGAATACGTGGAGACATCTGATTCAGATTCTTTCTGATGATTGCAATTAAAGGCTTGTGGTCCGTCTCTGCTGTGAATGACGATAAGCCATAGACGTATTCGTGAAATTTCTCAAATCCAAAAACAAGTCCAAGACATTCCTTTTCGATCTGAGCATATCTGCACTCAGATTGTGTCATTGTTCTAGAGGCATAGGCTATCGGTTTCCAGCCATCAACATCTGCTTGGAGCAAGACTGCACCTAGACCATCTTTTGATGCGTCCGTGGATATTTTGATACACTTAGAGGAATCAAAGTAGGTTAGCACTGGTGCATTTGTCAAGGTTGACTTGAGCATTTTCCATTCTTGCTCATGCTTACTTGTCCACTTGAACTCAGCTTTATGATTCAACAGTTCCCTGAGGTTAGCAGTTTTTGCGGAGAGGTTTGGTATGAATTTGCCAATGAAATTTACCATTCCCATTATCCTCAGCACACCTTTTTTGTCCACAGGACTCGGCATGTCCAGAATCGCCTGAATTTTGCTTTTGTCAGGTTCAACACCACATCCAGACAACTTGTCACCTAGAAAGGTCATTTCAGTGACACCGAACAGACATTAAGCTCTGTTTAACTTGAGGCCATATTTCCGAACTCTCTGAAGTAGCTGGAAAAGTCTCTGATTGTGTTCCTGCAAAGAGGATCCCCAAACGACTATGTCGTCGACATATGCACGAACTCCCTCCAGTCCTTCTATGATATGCTCCATGGCACGATGAAAGATTTCTGAGGCTGAAATTATGCCAAAGGGTAGACGAAGAAATGAATACCGTCCAAATGGAGTATTGAACGTACAGTACTTGGTACTGTCTTCATGAAGCTTCAATTGCCAGAATCCCTGTGAAGCGTCCAACTTGCTGAAATACTGTGCACCAGTCATTTCACTCGTGATCTCCTCACGTTTGGGAATCTGGTAGTGCTCCCTTTTTATGCTCGCATTCAAGTCTTGAGGATCCATGCATACTCTCAGATCACCATTTTTCTTTTTCACACAGACCATCGAGTTCACCCAGTCTGTGGGTTCCTCCACTTTCTTAATTACTCCTAGAGCTGTCATCTTATCCAGCTCCTTTTTTAGTTTCTCTTTCAGTGGCGCAGAAACCCTTCTCGGAGCGTGAACTACAGGGTGAGCATCTTCTTTGAGATGAATTTTGTAAATGAATGGTAGAGCTCCCAGTCCCTTGAAAACATCATCAAATCTGCGAACAATGTCATCTGTAGTTTCCTGCTGTGTTGCTGTTACACCATGACTATTGATACAGTACACTCTTTTTACCAGTCCTAATTCCTCACAGGCTTTGTCACCAAGGAGAGACTGATGATTATCTGGAACTACAACAAAGAGCAGGTGATGAATTTTGTTCTTGACACATACTCGGAGTCTGCACACACCTTGAGTCTTTATTTCCTGTCCATTGTAGGTTTTGAGCGACACAGTGTTTCTTTTTATCTGAGGCTTGATTTTCATTTCCTTTATGTCACTTATGCTTATGAGATTGGCCTTTGCTCCTGTATCAAGTTTAAGAGGCACAATGGTTGCATTGACTTGTAGTGACACAATCCATTTGTCATCAGATACACAGTTCACATCGGAGTCATTTTTTTTATTTTCTTCTTGTTTTTGCTGAATATTTTCTGTGTCTCCACTGACCATGCCCACAAAGAAAGTGTCAGACAACTCTGTCTCATCCACAACATGAACAAATGACGTTTGCTTTGTTTTATTCTTCGAAAAACACTGCTTAGCGAAGTGGTTCATGCCTTTGCATTTTGCACATTGCTTTCCATATGCTGGGCATTGTTTAGGCTGATGCTTTGAGCCACATCTTTTACAGCAAAATGAATCTGTGCCAGCCTTAGGTACTGCTTTTTTGACTCTGCCTTTTCATTTTGTGGGTAACAGCACCAACTACTGGACAGTCAGCACCTGTAATGCCTTCTTTACCGGTGAAAGTCCTAGAATGCAACAGAGCGAGCTCACTCGCATGACAAATCTTAATAGCACTTTCTAATGTCAGCTCTGTTTCTCTGAGCAGTCTTTCTCTTATTTTCTTGTCATCGATTCCGAAAACAATTTGATCTCTGATCATTGATTCAGCTAAGACTCCAAAGTTGCATGTTTTTGCCTTTAGCTTCAAGTCCGTCAAGAATGAGTCAAAACTTTCTCCCTGAGATTGAATGCGTGAACGAAACACATACCTTTCGTATGTTTCATTTTTCTTGGGTGAGCAGTGCTCGTCAAATTTCTTTATGACCTCATCATATTTTTCTCCGTCCGCAGCATCCGCGAACGTAAAAGTATTGTATACTTCAATCGCCTGAGGTCCAGCAACAGTCAAGAGCAACGCTATTTTCCGTGAATCCGCCTTACCATCCAGACCAACAGCCTGCATATATAGCGTGAATTGCTGCTTGAATGTCCGCCAGCTGCTATCAACACTCCCGGTGAGTTTCAGCGATTGCGGGGGTTTGACAGCATCCATCTCTGTTGTATCACAGGACACCCCACTCCTGGTACCATGTAGTGTTTATTGATCAAACACTCTGAACAAATAAATTGTTTGAACTGGCGTGTAGCCTCTTTATTATCAGAACATACAATTCTAACATGAGCTTAGCTCTCTGTCACTTCTTTTGTGACCCTTTTAGGTAATTGTTCACTCTATTAGGTATTACTGCCATCTAGAGGACGATCATAGGAAACACACCTAATCACCACACTCATTTCCTCCCAAGTTAGCTGCTTTCCACAGTTCTTATGAATCTCATTTTAATTTTGTGAGGGACCTCCACAGAAAAACGTTGTGGGTTTAACGGTGCCCTATACTTGTTGCTCTTGCGGTTAAAGGGTCGTGAAACCCCCTGTTTCAGCACTGGAGCGTAGGAGGGGGTCGTGGAAAGAGGGGAGACATATAGACCCCTTAAAAGTTTGTAAACATTCACATTGCAACGTCTCCGGGAGGGCGGGGCTTAGCTGGAGGCAAAAAGAGGCAATAGTATTGAGGCGCGGACGCAATGTTGACAAGCGTAAGCTAGCACGTTTTACGAGGGATTTATTAAACATGGATGCAAAAGATTAGGAACTGTCCGAATATCTACAGTCCCTGACTCTGCGGGACCGTGACAGCTATTTTTGTAAATTAACTCTCGCGGATGGAAGCAGGCTACCTGACCCGTATGCCATACGGCCATATGAATTACTTTTGGGTGGTTTGGGGAATTTTGTCAAGGCTTATTTTCTAATGTAACCTATCGCATGGGCTAACTATGATTAGCAATGTGTATTATTTTAAGAGTCCATTCAAAGGATGGCACACACATCTATCGCTGTATGTTTGTTTAACATTTAAACTAGCTAGTGCGCTGAAGGTTGGCGACTTTTCACCTATAAAACAGAAACTTGCTGATTTACTAGATAAAACCAACACAGCAGTTCATATGCATAGATTATTTTACCTGATATGAAGTGTGCACTGCAAACACGAGCATTAATTTATGATAATCTCCGTCCAGTCTGTATTGCATTCAACCACAATTGTCTTCTTGATTTCTGTGAAGGAATGTCTTATGCCTTATGTTTCTATATGCGTGTTAACAATTCAGCAGCAAATGAAGACTGACGCCAGGATGTGGTTTTTCCAGAGGTGTCAAGTAACGAAGTACAAATACTTCGTTACATTACTTAAGTAGAAATTTGGGGTATCTATACTTTACTTGAGTAATTATTTTTTAGCCGACTTTTTACTTCTACTCCTTACATTTTCACGCAAGTATCTGTACTTTCTACTCCTTACATTTTAAAAATAGCTTCGTTACTGCTATTTCATTTCGGCTTGTTTTCATTCCGGCTTGTCATCATTCAAAAAAAAAAAAAAAGAAAAACTATCCAGACAAATCGCGCCATCCGGATGGAGTGAATTTGATTGTGGTTGGATGAGAAGTATAAACAGATACCATTCCGACACCCTATTGGTTTGTACGCGATCCATCGCACCTGCACATGACACAAATCACGTCACACTCCAGCCAGGACATAGCCAGTTTTGGGTTCGTTTATCAAAAAATATATTTCTTAAAAGTAAGGTTGGATATGGAACCGGTATGCACCTTACTGAATAAGAGGAAGCAGATTTCGGTGCCTTTTAAATGCCTGAGCGATCGATTGAAATGTTTGTCCTGGTTCTCCTGTACACAAGAAGCACGGGCATCGCTAGGCTTTTTTAGCGGGGCTGTAGCATTTAGCTCCATAAACTGTATACAAATTTGTGATCGCCTCAGAGTCAGTCCCCTTAAGTTTCATATGAAACCGGCGTCAGACCGGTCTCCTCTCCGTCTTTCAGCGCGCTCTTCAATCCGCAGACCGCGGCGGAGCAGCGCGAGCGGAAACAAACACAGAGGACCCAAGGTATGTTTATCGAAAGATTGTTAGAATATCCGTATCTGTGCAGTTCTTTGTCATAAATACAGTTTACAAAAGGTCACGAGGGAGCAGTCGGTTTCTCATCTTCTGTAAAGTTTTCGCTGCGTTCACCGCTCATCACTAAACAGCTGTTTCCTCCAGCAAAAATCTAGCCCTTAACACATATGAACGAACACTTACACTTATTTAAATATACTTAATTTAATCGTACGTACTTTATACATACACCAGCTACTGTGCAAAAGTCTTGGGCACGTTAGTATTTTCACTAAAGAATGGTGTTCGGCCAGTTATTTATATACTTTGCTGTTTCAGTATAAAATATCTGTTTAAATTTCCAAACATTCATTTCGCCGTTGTCAGACTGCTTGTGCATTCAAAATCGCACTAGATTATTAATAAAATTAATGGCAAACTGATATTTCCTACTGACACACTACAGCATATATATAAATAACTGGCTTAAAACCCTTTTTTGGGGTGAAAATACTAATGTGCCTTAGACTTTTGCACAGTACTCTACTTTACAAACGACTGTTGCTACTTTATAAAGAATGAGCATACAGTCATTCACAGAATGGATTAAAGACAGTGACAGACAGCACTCATCTTAACTAAATATCAGAGTGAGTGACAGAGATACAGTCGAAACATTATGTGTGGTTTTTGTATTAAGTAATGACCCAGATTATGAAATACATTTATTAGCCTTAGATTAAGCATAATTTGGGAAATAAGAGCATCCAAAGTGAAAGCTATGTATTTATTTTAAATATTTGTAATGTTCTTTAATGTTATCCATAGTTTTTTTGTGGGTCTTTTTTTTAAAGTATCGGTTCAGGCACCGTTTAGGCGCCGGTACCGTTTTAAAAGTATCGAAATGGCACTGGATTATTTCTCACTGGCTCATTTACCAAATGGGTGCTTTCTCTTCGTCCTCCACAAATTAAGCTACTGTAGGTAGTTCGGTAGCGAGACGTTTTAATAAATTATCGTTTGCGATTGATGACGCGATTGACAATGTTGTGATAAGTAGGCTATACCAACTTTGTAACTCGTTACCCCCCCCCCCCCCCCCACACACACACACGCACAGACTGGACATAGCAAATACAGGAAGCTATCAATCAAGAAGGTATCAGGATTATGAGTTATTTTTTCATTTTTAGTTTTTGATTAATCACTTGGATTAATCAATCACTTTGACAGCACTATAATCTTTCTTGTATATAGACAACCATACAAGGCTAATTGTTTTTTAGCCTCCACCAATGTTCTTGTCCATTGCCCTCGCAGATTCCTGCAGCTAAACTTGGATGTACACTTACATTCCATTAAAGGTTATTGATGACATGCCTCTGAAGTTTGACTTTTTGCACCATAACAATACTTATAGGCAACTATAGGGTGACCATATGAGCCATTTTCCCAGGACAAGTCCTTACCAGGATTTTTATATTGCCTAAAATATCCAGATTTTGGCTGTTTGTGCTTTGCAGATCGATCATTGTATGGCATTCATAAGTGTCATACAATGATTGGTGCGCAGCGACGCTTCAAGTCGAATGAACGAACAAACACCTAACATGTATGTGTATTTGCATTACTCTGATCGTTCTCTGTAGATCTCACCTTATCACATGCCACGACTGGTTGATTATGTAACATACCTGCATGTTATTGGTCAAACTACTTTGGATGTTTTAGGCAATATAGAAATTCTGGCAAGGACGCGTCCTGGGAAAATGGCTCATATGGTCACCCTAGGCAACTAGTCATCATATCTCTAGTTCTTTAATGTATTTGCATTGTACTAAAGTACGTTCATTTTCAAAGGGCATATATGTGGCTGAAACATGTAGCCTAGTGCATCCCAAATTTTTCAACATGAACATTTTAATATAACATTATAGTCATTATGGCCTATGGCTTTTAGAATAATGTTTTTTTGAGGAGGTGGGGTAGTGCACAATAGGCCCCTGTGGCGCGGCCTAAGCTTTTGTTCTAAATGGCATTTTTTTCCCTTACATTACTTTTACTTTTATACTTTAAGTAGTTTTTTAAACCAGTACTTTTACACTTTTACTTGAGTAAAAAGCTTGAGTTGATACTTCAACTTCTACAAAAGTCTTTTTAAACCCTAGTATCTATACTTCTACTTAAGTAATGAATGTCAATACTTTTGACACCACTGGGTTTTTCCAAAAAAAACTTTTTACTTCGATTTCAGTTTAATAAGAAATAATTGAAGTCACATAAATCACTATTTACGCAACTAACTTATAGAACAATGCTCATTTGTATTACACTGCTCACTTATATCACATTACTCACTTACATTACACTGCTCCCTATATGCATCTTTGCTCTTTCGTGTTTTTTCACCTTCTCCGAGAGATGATGCATTTCGGTGACGCCTGTAGTTGTCCATGCGATGTCTTATAGGCAGTGTTGGGGAGTAACTAGTTACATGTAACGGCGTTACGTAATTTAATTACAAAATAAATGTAACAGTAATCAGTTATAGTTACTAAGAAAAAATGAGTAATTAAATTACAGTTACTTATGAAAATTGTAATGATTACAAAGAGGATTACATTTGAATATTTACACACATCCACATACAGCTTATACTTTCCCAAATTGCACTAAGACATATGGCCCATAATCTCCGAGACGCGGAAAACACATTCGTAGAATCGAGTCATAAAAATGGAATTCAGCCTATAACGCGGACGCAGTATGCCACATTTTGGACGAATAAATCAAAAGCAGGTCAGTACACTTGAATCAAAACCCGATATGGACTGATGTCTGTGAATATTAAGCCGCAAAAAGACTGAATATGAATCCTGCACATTCTGCGTGTCTGTGGAAATCAGGCGCTGACTGGACATCGGGAGAACCGGGACTATTCCCGGTGGCCTGGCAGACGATTTGGCCTTCTACTTTAATATTGTTATTGTGTAATTGCAGGGCGAATATACTAAAGCGATTATTTCCGAATCCGCCATTCGATAATTAAATTTCTAATAAATCATGAATCGGTTAGTCGTGACTGGCAATGGTTGGGCTCGCGCGCTCTTCGCGCCTGCGCCGAACGGTTTGGATCAGACTCCGAGTAATCAATGCGAGAGAGAGAGACCCGAGTGAACTGTGTAAGCGCACAGCTGGAGCAGAGAAGCGACACTTCTGTTCAGGGTTTCAGGTGCAGGTCAGTTTCATCTGTAAATATGCTAATGTAGTTTTGTCTTTGTTTACTTAGTCAAGCAGCAGCACATTGCTCGCAATCACTCAAAATACTGTATAAACGACGTCATTATTATCTTTTGTAATGTTACAGTAGTAAGTTAGCAGACAAATCATCATATTTTATTATAGGTTTAGGGGGAGCTAGTGGATACAAAAACACAACCCTTAGGAAAATTAATATAGCCTATGGTATGGCACTAACCGTGGTTTAATTATGGAATTTGTAGTAAAAATAAATACAAGTGGTAATTAATTTGCCAAAAAAACAAAATTGCACTTACAAAACATGGTAAAAGTCAAATAAAAATCTTCAGTATTAAAGTCATGAGAGAGATGGATGGATAATGGAAGTGAATGTGCAGTTCAGGAAAGAACTCTTGATTACGTTGCAAGTCCCCCAACCTAAGGATTCAAATCTTTTTGATGTCAGGTCCAAAAAAAAAAATAGGGTTGTCCATGTTTCAGAATGGGTTGTGGTTGTATGAGTGTGAGATTTCCCAGCCTATTTTTTTCCCAGTCCGCCCCTCATGGAAATTAATCTCTAGAACAGTCACTTCATGAGCATTTTTTACTTATTTTGAGAAACTATCATCATATCATATACAAAGAGACAGCAGTGTTTCAAAAAGACACCAATGTTTCAGGAGTTTAGTACACAAAATAGGACACATGCTTATTAGATAACCGTATTTGAGTTGATGTATATGCTTTTATTTTTTTATTAACTATTTTTCCCCAAACCATTGTTAGATGCAGTTAGATGCCTGTAGTTATGCAAAGATTTGGTTTCAAAAACAGTATCTATAAACTATTTCTTTTGATTTTAAATCTGCTTTGAACTGCAGATCAATCTCTAAGTAAAAGGCAGTACTAAAGTCTGATTGTGTGGTGGATGTGTTCAAATGTGATCATCTTAATTCAAGTGATGAAGGATGGTGAAAGTCTGACAGTATTGAGCACTACTGTAAGGTTAAACCTGCATGGTGTAAAATGGTTGAAGATGATTAACAGTTGCAAATTAACATTCATTAGAAATTTATAAAAGTAATCAAAATGTACTCAAAAGTAATTAGTTACATTACTTTATTAAAGTAATTAAAAAAGTTACACTACTATTACATTTTAAATAGGGTAACTTGTAATGTAACCTATTACATTTCCAAAGTAACCTTCCCAACACTGCTTATAGGCTCTCGCGATGGAACAAAATGCAGCGGTAAATGAGCAAAATAAAGCGTCAGCTAGCGCAGCCGGCTAGCCTTTTTCTCCGCTCATACCAAATCCTCGAAAATCCTCGTTTATACAACTTCCCACCCTTTGTAGATTCTTGTTTGATGTTTAAATTGGGTTTTGGTGGTCCTAATTCTTTAATTGCCAATCTATCCTTATTGCTACGATGAATGAAGGGTATTTCTTTGAATGACACGATAGAATTAATCTGCGCTGAGGTAACGTAACGTTTGCCGTGATATCGATCAAGTTCAGCTGACAACTAAATTTGCATAGCCGACTCTCTGAGTTTTTTTTTTTTTTTTTTTTTTTACATTTGATAAAGATATTAAAGAAGTTTTTCATTTTTTCTTGTTGTTAAAATTAATAATATTTTTTTAAATATTGTTGGATGTCACTGTTCCCACCAGTTGTTGCACAAGTTAAGGTTACGCACGATGACGAAAGCACGTTAGGGCCTTCCCGGAACTCATTGAGATTGCATTGAAGTGCCTGCAGTTTGAAAAAAATTATCTTTGAATGGAAGTCTATGAGAGCACTCGGGGCGATTCTCAGTTTGACAGAAATCGCCCAAAAAGGAGCGGTACTACACAAAATGCGACTCAACGCTGATTGGACTATTTAGAGTCAGAACAAATAGTCTAGAATAGTGAAAGCTAGCATGACACTGTGGTTGAATGTGAAAGAAAAAAAATCCCTCCCTTTCGCACTTTGGTGGTGCGTCGCCCAATCGCCCTAATGGAGAAACCGTCTAATAACAAATCAACACATGCTGTTGTGAATAATTAAGTGAAGCGTCTTATCATAGGATAAGAACACCCAGTCTCATGAATAATTATAGACACCAAGGGGATGTACTATAGACCACTGCCATGTCACAAATTGTGACGTCAACACAATTTGCACAATAATTAAAAATTATTTAATTAAAAAACTAAAAAAAAAAACACTATTTTGTTCACTTGTGTACTTACATTATCCCAAATGTTTAGACAAATGTTTAAATCCAGAAAAAAACAAGCAATTTTAGCTAGTCACACAGACCTTGTCCATGAGACTGTGAGGTCGCATTTGACATCATCACCTCCAATTTCCGGTTTTGATTTGTTGAAAACATATGGAAACTCCAAAGATGTTTTAATATGTTGTTTATTTTAATAGACCAGTGATGACCGCACAGAGTAGCATTATAACAGAACTTACAAACATATCTAGTATGATAAGACAGCGCTGTTTTTTCCCCACAAACGCACAAAGCAGTCGGCTGTGGGGATAAAGACAACAACTCCCATGATTCCACATTCGGTCAAGTTATCATCAAACTACGCTACCTGGTTTGTTTATATTGAAAACTCACCCTCTAGCAGCGAAAGATTACATATTGTGCATTTTAAGGGATCTTTACAGCAATAGCTTAAAAAACATGTTGATTCACATCACCTCATGTTGATTTTTAAGAGTGTATGAAGAATCTCCACACAGCTTTTTACAGTGGCTAAAATCTATCAACCTCCAATAAGCAGAAGCAATAGTGGTCTGTATATTCTAAGACTTCTGAAGCTGAAGCAGAAGCAACAGTGGTCTGTACTGTATTATACTACTTCTGAAGCCATTAGATGGCAGTAAATTCGAGGCTATGTCTTCAGGTCACTCGATTAGTGACGCAGTAGCTCCCTCTTCTGTTGAATGATTGTGGACATTAATGCAAATTTAATCTATAATGCAGGGTTTTCAAACTTTTTGGAGTCAGGGACCCCTTACAGGGGAGAAGAAGTGGTGGGAGTAATGAACTTAAAACGATTGTTTTATTGGTCACTGCTAAAAATAATTGTGAGATTTTGCCATTTCATGTTATTATTTATTTAATTATTTTTTGGAGACATAACAAGGCCTATTTTATTGTTTAATAAATTGCCTAGACAACAACAACAAAAATAAGTTTATTGACCCTCAGGTATATTGAAAGTTGAATAATGTAGCAGCAGGACAAGAACATACACAAGTTGTATCGGTGTATAAAATGCTATATGTATATATATATATATATATAGGCCCGTGAAAAATAAACAAATTATAGTGCCATTAGTTGCAAACAAGCCTATTTATTTTAAACTTTAATCCGTCACTTAGTATTTTTGAATGGGTTTTTTATTTACAAGGAATTTTTAATACAACTGTCTTTGTATTTAACGTGAATTTAATAAAAACATTGTAAGTTACTTATTATAATGCATTCAATGTACTTACAATAAGCGAGCAAATAACATTTCCATTTCAAATAACATGATCACTGACTTGACTTCAGCCTAGTGCGAGTTTAAGCAGTCTCAAAAGCTCTAAACCTGTCTAAGCTGTGAAATGAATCTCTTGATGATCATACACACATCTGCACTCTTTTAAAATTGAGAGATTCTGCGATGAGATGAGATGAGAGAGTGCAGTCAGCAGACAATCATTTGCTTCGTTTCAGCGATGACTACTCTGACGCTTGATTGTCCATCGAATTCATAACAGAATCGTGTGTGATTATAAGGCGCAACGCAGAAAGAGATATGATTTTTGCTTGTACTATGTGTGGTTAAGTTTGAGAATCATACAATAAACATCATATAGGCTAGTTTAAAACAAGTTTTGATATGACGCATCCATCACTGGTTCTGCGCCAGCCAAACACGCAAACGCAGATTTGAATTTAGAAGCAGATGATGCACTGCACTAATCACACCAGTTTTTTTGTTTTAAATGCATTACTAGACTATATGTTGTCTCTATGAGAAGAAATGTGCTCCCTGTTTGAATGGGCATGACGCCTCTGCCTATAACAGACATGTTTCAAAGGAAATTGAAACTGAACCTTGTGGTGTGGTGCTCATGCATAGCCTACCTCTCATTTGGAATGAATCATTCCCATAAGTGAATCATTAGATGCGGTGTAACATTTGTTTTATAAACTATTTTTTATTTTGTAAAAAAGGTTTTTGTACTCTCGTGTCCGAATAGGCTAATTCCTTGACGTACACAAAAATGTGTTTGGAAAAACACTGCGTTTACCTACAACAGACAATTGTATTGAGTCACCAAATGCCTATAGGGCGCTGTTTGTAAATCGGCTCACGCTGAAAATAACAGCAACATTTTGTCACATTTAGCTTCAAACAATATTTAAAAAACTGGTATGAATTTTTGACGGTCACTTTTTAGCATATTTACAACAATATTTGTCAACTTAAGAGATATTTTAAATAGTTAAATATAAATATTAAATGTTACACCTAATTGTTAAATGTTAAATCTAAATGCTAAATCTAAATGTTAAATCTAAATATAAATGTTAAATCTAAATATAAATGTAAATGTAAAATCTAAATGTTAAATATAAATCTAAATGTTAAATCTAAATTTAAATCTAAATGTTAAATATAAATCTAAATGTTAAATCTAAATGTTAAATATAAATCTAAATGTTAAATCTAAATGTTAAATCTAAATATAAATCTAAATGTTAAATATAAATCTAAATGTTAAATCTAAATGTTAAATCTAAATGCTAAATCTAAATGCTAAATCTAAATGTTAAATCTAAATGTTAAATCTAAATGTTAAATCTAAATGCTAAATCTAAATATAAATGTTAAATCTAAATCTAAATGTTAAATCTAAATCTAAATGTAAATGTAAAATCTAAATGTTAAATATAAATCTAAATGTTAAATCTAAATTTAAATCTAAATGTTTAATATAAATCTAAATGTTAAATCTAAATGTTGCATCTAAATCTAAATGTTAAATCTAAATCTAAATGTTACATCTAAATCTAAATGTTAAATCTAAATCTAAATGTTAAATCTAAATCTAAATGTTAAATCTAAATCTAAATGTTACATCTAAATCTAAATGTTACATCTAAATCTAAATGTTACATCTAAATCTAAATGTTAAATCTAAATCTAAATGTTACATCTAAATCTAAATGTTAAATCTAAATCTAAATGTTAAATCTAAATCTAAATGTTAAATCTAAATCTAAATGTTAAATCTAAATCTAAATGTTGAATCTAAATGTTTTGGTTGAAACTAAATATTTAGCTAATATGGAAATTTAAAATGCCAATAACCGGAATTGCCAAAATAAAAGCTTGATGAGGTCAGTGTGTGTTTAAAGCATCGTGTCAAATAAGTAATGAATAAAAACCATCTCATCCGAGGAAATTGACTCTTGGACATGGATTATCGTGATAATGACTACCTAAAATAATAAACACGTTTGGAGAAACTGTATTTGAAGAGTAGGCTAGTGTCACTTTTATGAAAATGTTTGCATGCTTAAATGACAGCAAGAGCCTATGCTCTCGGCTAACGCCCATTCGTTGGACATTTTGAACGACAGTAGCGTCAATAGTTACCGTACCTGGTCAGGGGCGGGCGGGAAATAGGCTCTTGTGGCCATTTAAGCATGCGAACATGACAGAGATTGATGACATGATGAGTGATACAGTCTATGGTGAGGACATAACGTTCAGTCAAAGTGAGACCCCTAGTGCTGGCTATTATGGCTACAGGTCATCATAAGTCCCACACTTTTCATAAAAGTAACACTAGCCTACTCTTCAAATACAGTTTCTCCAAACATGTTTATTATATTAGGTACCGTATTTTTCGGACTATAAGTCACACCTGAGTATAAGTCGCATAAGTCCAAAAATACGTCATGATGAGGAAGAAAATATATAAGTCGCATTTATTTAGACCCAAAAACCAACAGAAAACATTACCATCTACAGCCGCGAGAGGGCGCTATATGCTGCTTAGTTTGTTAGTGTACGTCTGCAGACTGCAAGACAGGGGCGTTTTTTGGAAAGAGGCGTAACTTGAATTAGGAGGCGTAACTTGAAGTTACTTCGTAACTTCGCCCCCGGGAAAACCTAGGACACGCTGGAGGGACTATGTCTCCCGGCTGGCCTGGGAACGCCTCGGAGTCCCACCGGAAGAGCTGGAAGAAGTGGCTAGGGAGAGGGAAGTCTGGGCATCTCTGCTTAGACTGTTGCCCCCGCGACCCGGCCCCGGATAAGCGGAAGATGATGGATGGATGGAACTTGAAGTTGTCGAAATCTCACAGAATCACGCGAGATGTCAAAACGATAAGTTGTTGGCAGTATGACCGCTTTAACAGATGACAGAGTAGAATATTGATTAAGTTTTTTAAGGGAAGCAGGGGTTTTAGGCAGGATTTGATGCATAAGGTGTGTGTAGATATTAATGTTAGGGGACAATGTGAGTTAAGTGTACGTTTAGTAGGAAAACATATTATCTGATCCACACTCCGGAACAAAAGAGGGCGGTATTGCACCAATAAGCTGGATGCCAACCGCCGTTAAACTGGAAAGAAGATGAATATGACAGCTTGCTGTGAGTTACAATGGTTAGAATATGTTTTTTTCATGAAATAATTATTTAAATTTAAGAGTACAAGTTATTTTCATAGAGTGGTATTGATTTTGGAGTTAATAATCTGTTAAATCGAAGGTGTAAAGTCTCTTAAGACTCTATCCTCCGGGTTCACAGACAAGACTAATTGAGCTATGGCCTGATCCTGGCTTAATCTAAACCCTGTTTGTTACTTACATAATATAGCATATTTGTGATTGTGCTGTAAAAACACGTTTTATAATGAATAACTAACAGGGGAGCTCCATTAAGTACACAACTCAAAAGTGGATTTACATAAACCATATATATACATCTTGAAGACTTATTACTAATAGGGGTGCTCCGATCACGATCGGCCGATCGTTATGCGCATCTCGTCAGTAAAGCTGGTTCTCTAATCAGCGGTAAATTCCATCAGGTGCGTGATTTCACATAGAGCAGCTGTTACTACACAGAGCCGTTGTTAACTGAGAAGCTGCGCAAATCCACGTTCATTTCCAGTGTTTATTTGCGCATCTTCTCAGTTAAAGGCACAATATGTAATTTTTCTGCTTTAAAAATAGCAGAAATCACTATATCTATGTTATATATATTTTTTTGTTGTGTACTTACATTATCCCAACAGTTTCCACAAACTTTCAAATTTGGAGAAAATTATAGTTTAATTAGAAGACACGGCACGTTTCTTTATTTCCGTTTTGTCGCCCGTCTATGACGTCATAGAACCTTTGACCCCTCTAGTTTATCTAACTTCCTGCGGGACCTGGCGGAGCCGCCAAATACAAAGGTGAAAAAAAGTAGTAGCTAGCCTTGATCAAGACTATTATATTTTATATTTATATTGTTTATATTAGTATTTATACCTCAATCAATAACTTAGTTATGGATCATGATTATGCTTTGCCTGCACGTTCTGTGAAGCCCAAACGTACGGGTGAAATAAATGACCCGAGAAGGTTTTGGGACAAGAGAAGAAACAAGACACGGGTAAATATTGGAGCTGCACTTCCAAGATGAAGAGAGCTTCGTGACAAGCTGAAACTACAGAGAGATGCCGAACTCGCTTGCATTCTAATAAACAGGTATGCATCCATTCAGTTAACTGTATCTATCCGTATATTTTGTGAAACGATGATGTCTTGTGTAAAACGCAGACGGACTAGCTCTCATGTATAGTATAATGTAAAACCACATTTGTTCTATATCTAGCTGGATAAAGTAGCTTCAAATGCAGTTCACTATCTTGTTCGATATCATAGTATAAACGTAATTATAATTATTAACGAAAGGCGACCGTGTTTTTTAACATATATTACTACTAGCTAGATGGAATATTGATTTGATAGGGGTCTGATAATTCATATATCTCTCCGTTCGAAAAGACGTGATTGTCAAAATACTAAGTTAGAATGAGTGCGGAATGTGGGGAGCGACAGAGCGCGTGTTCCAATGACAACAACTCCCATGAGCCCACGCTCTTTCCCAACGTCATCAAAGTACGTCTTATGTTATTATTTTGATTGAGTGACCCCTGGTGGCCAAAAATCCCATACTGTACGTTTAACAACGGCTCTGTGTATAGTAACAGCTGCTCTATGTGAAATTACGCACCTGAGGGAATTTACCGCTGATTAGAGAACCAGCTTTACTGACGAGATGCGCATGAACGATCGGCCGATCGTGATCGAAGCACCCCTAATTACTAAATGTCTATTTATCATCTGACAGGATAGTCTTTGATAAGTATTGCAGATGAGCACATTTAACAGACATGAAACAGGCATTTGAGTTCACTCATTGTTGTCAACACTGCTTTAGATGAGTTTAAGCCATGTAATCAAACAAATCTACATACAGTAACTAAACACAAGTTATCTATTTTATTTGTCCATTTGCAATATTGATAATTTTAGGAACATTTGTGTCGGATAAAAAGCGAGTTACATCAGTTACTAACTCAACATGTAGATGCAGTATATCACAGATAAATCACAGAGGAGACTGACTCTTGTCTGGATGTTACAGGGACAGATGAGACACGTGTGTTTATCTGGTGAAGAGAATGAAGGAATGCTGCCATCAAAGGATTTGTGTAAGTACACAAATGTGTAAAATAATTGTGTAAAAATAAATGAAACATTTTAATTAGTGTAATTTCAAAGAGTTATAACAGCACTTTTCTTATTGTTGATTTCTGTGCATTTGCTGCAGATCTTTTGTGGTGGAGCAGGACCTGCAGGGAAAGGGAAGAAAAGGAAAAACCTGAAACAAAAGAATAAAGTAATGACTTTTTGAATTGTGTGTGTGTGTATTTGTGTAGGTTATGAAAATGTCTGCAGACTGGTGTGTGCACTGAGGATGGAGAAGTCCACTGCAGCATCCGGAAATGGTCCAGAGATATGGATGAGATGCTCCATCACTCCAGCTCTCACTGTCTCATCAGGACCAGATGCTGCTGTGGTCTCTTCCTCATCAGTGGCCCCAGAGCAGCGAGAGCATCTGGAGAAAGACCACAAGACACTGAGGATGTGATTTTGGTAAAGTTTGTTCTGCTAGTTTCTGTTTATACAATGAAGGCTGACTTTCAGAGAAGCTTCAAAAGCACCATCAAAAAATGTGATTGAGCTTGTATCTGAAGTGATTGACAGTGCTCTTATTACAGGGGCCTACAATCCTCTGATCAACTTGGAGAAAAGAGCCATGCTCAAGGACATACTGGGGGTTTTGAACCAGTTCAGTGGTTTAGCCCACTACAAAAGTAATAAATTAATGGATGTACTTGTAAACTCTGTGTAAATGTTTTACAGGTAGTGGTGCTCATGGGGTGCAGGCACACGATTGTTTGGAGCAGACACAGCAGCAGTAAGATTGTCCTGCACGTGTTCTTCTGCTCTCGCTTCAAGGTTGTGTGGTTCAGAGAGCCGACATCATGGTCTTCCTCATCCTGTTGCTCAACGACATCCCCGTTGAGAAGAGTGAGACTGTGAAGCACAGCGCAGCAGCAGAATTGGCACAGCTGTGTTGAGATGATGGTAAGATGTGGGGTTCAGCATCTGTAAATACATGATTGTTAGAACAGTAAGTTTGAATTAAGCTTTGTTTCATGTGTTGTTGACTTGTACATGTATGCATTTATTGTGATGCTAACATTTATACTTTCTTTTAATCATTTAGAAATGTTTCTTGTTGTCAGTAAATAAAATATAAATATTTTCTCTATTCGTGTATTAATTGCTTGACTGAAAACTGATGCATTCACATCAAATGCATTAGTGTATATTCATGTATAGCTATGTCACGACAGAAAATACATTTTGCTTCTTTTACTAAAATGTAATTTTAAGGGAAAAAATTTATATAATTATTGGTTGGCATTTATCATTATTATTGCATGTAAGTGTTGGGGTGGGCAAAGGATGCAATTCATTATGGGGTAATCTTTTTTGAGTAGTAATACTTACATTTTTAAAGTATAAAATCAACAATCTTCTCCAAAGGTGAGATCTTCGAGCAGCTGATCGACGTGTGCAGACATTGTAGAGTTGCTGAGAGAAACTGTACTGGACTGTTAAGTTGAGAGATGCTGTGAGGTGGTAGTGCACCTGTACCTCTTTTTTTATTATTATTGCCAAACTTATTACATAAAAGATAAGGGTAAGACGGTTGTATCTAACAATAACAATCATAATGCCATAAAACAGTAAATAAAAATTTAACATGTTCATCATATGAGATCCTATACAAGAAAAAAAAATTCATATAAAATATTCTAGAGATAACGATTTAGGGTTTTCTAATTCTATAAAAAAAAAATCACATTAGTGGAGTTAAAAATATAAAAACTACAGGAGCATTGAGCAGCATAGAGCGCCCTCTCGCGGCTGTAGACGGTCATGTTTTCTCTTGGTTCATGTCAAATTAATTTTGATAAATAATTCGCAGCTGACTATAATTCGCAGGACGAGCCAAACTATGAAAAAAAGTGTGACTTATAGTCCGGAAAAAACGGTAGTCATAATCACGATAATCCATGTCCAAGAGTCAATTTCCTCGGATGAGATGGTTTTTATTCGTTACTTATTTCTAAGTTTTGCGAGACGAAATGCCACCAAAAACCATCAAATCTGGACATCATTCGAAGCCGTCTGTGCAGATGGAGGAGGAAAACTTGGCGCTAGCAAGCAAAAAGCTAATCGAGGTTGAAATTAATACGGCTACAAACGATGACATCCTCAGCGCAATTCAGTCTCTGAAAGCTGACTTTACAAAACAATCTACTGACATGCTCGATGCAATAAATGGCATAAAATCAGACTTACTGTCACAGTCGCAAAGAATAGGAGAGGCAGAAGAGAGAATCGCACAAACTGAAGAGGATGTCTCAACCCTTCAACACAAAGTTAAAAAACTTGAAGGAACAACGGAATTTCTACGGAACAAAGTGCAAGATCTGGAAGACCGCGGAAGGCGTTCTAACCTGAGATTAGTAGGTCTGCCTGAAAAAACAGAAGGATCTAATATGTGCGCTTTCATTGAAGACCTGCTCTCCAAGGTTCTGAGCGTCACGTTCAGTTCCACACCTGTCATCGAACGAGCACATCGGGTTGGACAAGTTAACCCAAATCGGCCGACGACTCCAAGAGCGATCGTGATGAAGTTCTTGAGCTACCAGATTAAGGAGAAAGCCTTGAGAGCATCTAGGAAAATGAAGGAATTACAATATGAAGGACAACGGATCAGCCTGTTCCCGGATCTATCAGCCGAAACGCGTCAGCGCCAACGGCAGTTTGATGGAGTGAAGGCCCAACTTCGAGGCATGGAAATCCGCTACGGTATGCTCTATCCAGCGCACCTGATAGTTACGCACTCCGATCAGCGCCATATTTTTAAATCGGTCTCGGAGGCAGAGGACTTCATTCGGTCATTGCGTACCACAGCTTAAACGCCGTAGACAGGTAGGGACTTGTTAACAGGACTTAATTCCCGTGTTTTATTAAGCAAAGGTAAAGTTTTAAGTGTTCGAATTTATGTGACAACAATCCTTAGTGACTCATTGTCCATTTCATTATATGTATGCGAGTAGCCTAGTTAAGTTTACGAATAACTGGACATGAGTCAAACGTTATGCCTATGTTCTATAAGGGTGGAAGTACGATTTTAAGAATGTTAGTGGTCCAGATTTGTTCAGTATTTGGTAGCGACCCCAGGGGGGGTGAATAATGTTACAGAGCTTGCAAAATGTTGCTCCATGTTATGGATCAAACGTGTTTCATAACCAAAGTTGGTGATTGGGGGGTATTTTCATGCTTTCCGTTTGGGGGAAAGCATGGGGGGTGGGGGTGGAAGTGGGAGGTTGTTGAGGAACCACACTTTTTCTTTTTCTCTCTTTTCTTTCTTTTTTTTCCCTTTTTTTATTTTTTTCCCTTTCATTGTATGCTCGGACACAGCTATGTCAACATGGTAACACGAGAGTAAATGATCAGTAAGTCAGAGATAAAAATCTGTAGCTGGAATGTAAGAGGACTAAATAATTTGGTAAAACTTAAACAAGTATTAGGTCAAATGAAAGAAATGGGATCAAGTATAATTTTTCTACAGGAAACTCATTTAATAAAAGAAGATACTAGCAGGGTCACGAAGAGATGGCCAGGTCAGGTCTTTGAAGCCTCTTTTGCCTCTCGAGCTAGAGGAGTCATGATCCTCATTCACAAATCTGTTCCATTTCAGTTAAAAGAGCAACATATAGATCCGTTAGGGAGGTACATAGTTCTTAATGGTACGATCTTGACAACACAAATTAATCTAATAAGTATATACGCTCCTAATATAGACGACCCTTCTTTTTACCAGAATTTCTTTCTTACAATATCATCATATCCCGGACATTATGTAGTTGGAGGAGATTTTAATTGTGTATTAAACCCAGTGCACGATCGCTCTTCAGGAATAGATAATACCCATCAACAGTCTAAAAAAATTATCATTAAGTATATAACTGATCTGAATTTAGTAGAGATCTGGAGGTATCTTAGCCCTAGCAAAAAAGAATATTCGTGCTTCTCAAACACACACAAAACATACTCTAGAATAGATTATTTTTTAATCTCTAACAGCCTAGTTTCAAAAGTAGGTAAATGCTGGTACGACAGTATATTACTATCTGATCACGCCCCTATTACATTTACACTCCAAATGGACAATCTTGTATTTTCCCCTCCCAGATTTCGATTTCAAGCAAGATGGCTTCTGGACCCTGATTTTGTTAAATTCATGGATAACAAAATAGACCTATATTTTCTATTTAATACAAATCAGACAAGTGCTTCAGTCAAATGGGAGGCCTTCAAAGCCTATATTAGGGGGGAGGTATTAAGTTATACAAGATATAGATCCAAAACATATCAGACACAATTAGAAAATCTGGAAAAACAAATCAAGGTATTAGAGCAACACCTCTTTAGCAACAATGACCCTGTAAAGCGAAAATAACTTCTTGTACTAAAAGCCCAATATAATGAATTAACCAGTAGTAAAATAGCTAAGTATTTAATGTGGCTAAAACAATCATATTATGATCAGGGAGAAAAACCGGGGAAGTTGCTTGCATGGAGAATTAAAAAAAATACAAACAGATAGAGCCATCAATTCAATAATTTTAGAGAATGGGGCGAATATTGTAGATCCGTTGGAAATAAATAATAATTTTAAATTGTATTTTGAAAATCTGTACAAATCTGAATTTACCAACGATTTAAAAAGGCAAGACAGCTTTCTGGATAAACTTAAGTTTCCTAAAGTATCAGAGGGGACAAGAAGTGAACTAGAGAGAAATCTAAGCATAGAAGAGCTCTCAGAGGCATTACAGGGCATGGGTAGTGGAAAAGCCCCTGGACCTGATGGCCTCCCAATGGAAATTTATAAAACGTTTGCAGGGAAACTTTTACCGCACTTGCTTGAAATGTTCAATGAATCATTTGAAAAAGGAATATTACCCCCATCATTGAGATCAGCACTAATTACCCTTATATTAAAGCCAGGTAAACCCGCCAATGAAAAATCATCTTATAGGCCCATATCTTTAATGTCATGCGATACAAAAATTCTCTGTAAGGCCCTAGCTAAGAGAATTGAAACATTTATACCGAACCTTATTATGAATGATCAAAATGGATTTGTGCCTGGAAGACAAGCCTTCCATAACATACGTAGAGTCCTAAATATACTATATAAAAAACAAAATGCCAAGGACCATGCGGTCCTATCATTGGACGCGGAAAAAGCCTTTGACAGGATTGAATGGGGATACCTTTTTGAGGTGCTTAAGAGATTTGGGCTGGGTGATGGGTATATTAAATGGATTAGGCTACTTTATAATGATCCACTGGCAGAAATAATAACAAATAACCAAATTTCAAAACCCTTTCATTTAAGTAGAGGTACACGACAAGGGTGTCCACTGTCCCCTCTGTTATTTTTATTTGCAGTAGAACCCCTTGCATTGGCAATCCGGAGTAGTCCTGAAATAAAAGGCATAACAATAGGTGAGAGGGAACATCGCTTATCTTTGTTTGCAGATGATATTGTGGTGTTTCTTACAAATCTAGACCCTTCTATTCAAGCACTCAATAATATACTAAACTGTATTTGGAGAGTTTTCAGGTTACAAAGTTAATAATAATAAAAGTGCCTTGCTATTATTGAATGGGGATGAAAGGAGAAACTGTCTGACTTCCAGGCAATTCACCAGCTCCCCTGAAGGTTTTACATATTTAGGAATTAAGATAACCCCAAATATAAAATAAATTATTCCAATTAATTATGACCCATTAATAAAGAAAGTTATGGACTCACTTGAGAGATGGAATGCTTTGCCAATTTCTACTATTGGACGTATAAGTATCTTAAAAATGTAAATTCTACCAAAATTTTTATACCTTTTCCAGTCGATTCCACTTCCCCTTCCAGCTACCTTCTTTGCTATACTCAAGAAAACATTCACAAGGTTTATATGGAATAACAAACATCCTCGGTTACGTCTGTCCTTACTCTATCTACCATACGAACGGGGAGGGCTTAAAGTACCAAATATAAAACTCTACTATTGGGCTGCTCAGCTTTGCTCTGCTATGTACTACTTCGTAGATACAGACACTCCAGCGTGGATAGATATAGAAAAAAATGGAATAATAATTCCATTACAGATGTATCGTTACTCATCTTCAATTAAAATGCTCAAAAAAACTATGCATAATCCTTTTCTTAGGAATACAATTTCTGTATGGTATGAAGCTCACAAGTTTTTAGATGAAGCAATTACATTGTCAGGTTTGTCACCAATTTGGGGTAATACAAATTTTGTGCCGGGGAGAAGTGATAAGGGATTTAAAAACTGGATGTATAAAGGAATAAGTCAAGTAAAAGATTTATACGAGGAAGGTATAATGTTGTCATTCCAACAACTGATGAGAAAATACGATATTCCTCAGAAACATTTTTTCAAATATTTACAAATAAGAAGTTTTATACACTCTGAAATAAAAAATTATTTAGAACCCCCTTTGTCAATTATAGAAAATCACACGTTAAAACATTTAAGGGACAAGGGCAATCTGTCATTCTTTTATAATATACTTTTAGAGGGATCAAAAGAGAGTTCGCTGTCTTATTTAACAGCATGGAAGAATGATCTTCAGGAAGACATTTCTAAAGAAGAATGGATGGAATCTTGTTTATTTGCCCAAAATCACAGCATCAATACTAGGTATAAATTACTGCAATATAAATGGCTTATGCGGACCTACATTACCCCAGTAAAACTACATAAATTTAATCCAAATATTCTAGATAGTTGTCTAAAATGCAAACAAGAAATTGGTACCCTTTATCATTGTATATGGGAGTGTAATGAGATTCAAGGATTTTGGAAGGAGATTGTCTTTATGATTGGTAAACTGGTTGAAGAAAATGTTCCTCTTGCACCTAAATTTTGTTTGTTTCATATATACCCAGTAAATTTTGAGGTGAATGCAAGAAAGTGAAAACTAATTGATTTCAGTTTGCTTCAGGCCAAGCGTGCTATTGCTTTAAAATGGAAGGAGACCCAAGGACCCTCCTGTAGTCAGTGGTTTAAAGAAATGACCTGCAACCTTGCATTGGAAAAACTGACTTATGTCGTTAAAGGGAAACTAAAAGACTTTTACAAAATTTGGGCTCCCTTTTTGCACTACTGTAACCAAGTTGATCAGACAACATGGGATGACTGAAATAGCAAAGTAAACTACACAATGTAAAGCTGTGAACTGTGATACCGAAATGTGTATATATATATATATATATATATATATATATATATATATATATATATATATATATATATATATATATATATATATATATATATATATATATATATATATATTTTTATTTTTTATTTTTTATGGTTTAGTTTTGTTCTAGATGTCCTGTAATGTGTTTCTTGTTATTGTCTTTATTTATTATTTATTATTATTATTTTTTTTTTTTGTATTTTTTTTTTTTTTGTAATTTTTTTTTTGTCTTTGTTTATATTGTTTTAATGTACAAACAAAAGCCAATAAACATTTTTTTGAAAAAAAAAAGATTTAACATTTAGATTTAGATTTAGATTTAACATTTAGATTTAACATTTACATTTAGATTTAACATTTAGATTTAAATTTAGATTTAACATTTAGATTTATATTTAACATTTGGATTTTATATTTATATTTAGATTTAGATTTAACATTTAGATTTAACATTTAGATTTAGCATTTAGATTTAACATTTAACATTTAGGTTTAACATTTAGGTTTAACATTTAATATTAATATTTAACTATTTAAACATACAGTATGGGATTTTTGGCCACCAGGGGTCACTCAATCAAAATAACAACAAAAGACGTACTTTGATGATGTTGGGAAAGAGCGTGGGCTCATGGGAGTTGTTGTTCATTGGAACACGCGCTCTGTCATACACGGGTTTCTTGTATACAAACAATACCTGATGCGCACGCATCCAGGAGGCAGAAAACCACTATCTGTTATGCCGAGTTCAGTAAGACAACATTGTAATTAACGTAGATTTCGCATTGGTTGTAATTTCTTGTTGACTCAATAATAAATTGCAATTTCAGAGTTGGATCTGTTTGTTTGTGTTTCATATTAATATAACATTATGTAAAACATCCAACTGTTTACAAATCAAAATCCGGACATACTGTGAACATCTGACACACAGCACTGGCTCGGTTAGTACAATTGACCACGCAACAACTCCTTGGCATTTTGATTAGCGACAACACCACCACTATGCTACTAGCCTAAACCCTTTACTCTGGTACGAAGAGCGCGGGTCTTTTGCCTCCTGGTTGCGTGCGCAAGCAGTGATGACGTCGCCGAGAAGTACATGTATTCCGCACTCATTCTAACTTAGTATTTTGACAATCACGTCTTTTCGAACGGAGAGATATATGAATTATCAGACCCCTATCAAATCAATATTCCATCTAGCTAGTAGTAATATATGTTAAAAAAAACACGATCACCTTTCGTTTATAATTATAATTACGTTTATACTATGATATCGAACAAGATAGTGAACTGCATTTGAAGCTACTTTATCCAGCTAGATATAGAACAAATGTGGTTTTACATTATACTATACATGAGAGCTAGTCCGTCTGCGTTTTACACAAGACATCATCGTTTCACAAAATATACGGATAGATACAGTTAACTGAATGGATGCATACCTGTTTATTAGAATGCAAGCGAGTTCGGCATCTCTCTGTAGTTTCAGCTTGTCACGAAGCTCTCTTCATCTTGGAAGTGCAGCTCCAATATTTACCCGTGTCTTGTTTCTTCTCTTGTCCCAAAACCTTCTCGGGTCATTTATTTCAGCTGTACGTTTGCGCTTCACAGAACGTGCAGGCAAAGCATAATCATGATCCATAACTAAGTTATTGATTGAGGTATAAATACTAATATAAACCATATAAATATAAAATATAATAGTCTCGATCAAGGCTAGCTACTACATTTTCTATAGTGATTTCTGCTATTTTTAAAGCAGAAAAATTACATATTGTGCCTTTAAAATATCTCTAAGTTGACAAATATTGTTGTAAATGTGCTAAAAAGTGACCATAAAAAATTCATACCGTTTTTTTTTTTTAATTTTTTGAAGCTAAATGTGACAAAATGTTGCTGTTATTTTCAGCATGACCCGCTTTACAAACGGCGCCCCATAAATGCCTTTTATGTGTTTAGTTGTTTCATTTATTTTAATGTGGAGGAAATGTTATTTTCTGTATCACTTGCTTCACTGTACTAAAGAGTTCTTTGGACTGTCTCTGAGTGCTTCAGTTTGTTTCAGTGTGCCTGAGTTTTCCATTAGCTGAGTGATGACATCTATTTAATGTGTGAGAGAAGTGTGAGATGAGAAATTCTATTTTATATCTAGCTTCTTAGAAAATAATTTGTATTCAATACTAGAAAGGCATCTAGGGGACATGATACCTGAAATGGACACATATGTTGAATTTGCATTATGATTGGTTGAGATAGAAGCATCCTGATTTGATCAGGATATAAATACTGGTTAAGAGTGTCATTCTGGGTCGTACTCTGCAGCTAGCATGACTGTATGGCTGTTGAAATTTTCTTGCAAGAAAATAAATATTCAAAAGACATTTTTACTCATACCTATATTCGGAAAGGCAAATTTTCCATGGAATTTGACAATGAAGAAGCTGTGATATCAAGTTTGCAATGCTAGAACTGATGTGTGTGTGTGTGTACACCTGTTCTGACGATTTGTGCTACCCGCTCAGATTGATAGCGAAAAATGCTTTATTTTTCTTTATTGAAGCACTTATTTGTGTGGTTTGAGGCTTTTTTTATGTCCATACCTACCCCTACCTTAAACCTACCCATCCACACCTATCCCTACCCTATAAACTTACCCTTAAAACAATGCAAATATATTTTTGGTAGCACAATCCAATAGGTAGCATGTTTCATTGGTACACAAACCACACAAATAGGGTGCATGAACATTTGGATTATCAGCGGTACTAAGAGTTAGACGTCAGTCAAAACATTGTATTTTTATTTGTGTACCTTCATAATAACAGTGAAACATCATACTTTTGTAAAATAAAGAAAACAAACAAAAGTTGCTTGTCATCTTGGTCTCCATGAACTTCTTCCTGAAATGAAGAAAAACTCTAGCAGTAGCCATACTGGCTACTTCTCACACAGACTTGAGAAACATATTTATGGAAATTTTTTGGTGCCTGCTTTTGAGTGTTTATGTTTTGCTTAGGCCTTTTCACTTTAAATGCATATGTCACTTTGGAACATAAACATAGCATGTTTCAGAAGATTGTAGTCCTGAAAAATAGATAGGTAGGATATAGCAAATTATTTAGCAGACCTCCCCGGCTTTGGGTCGTGGCCCCAGTTTGAAGCCCCTGTAGGACTACGTTGTTGGTTTTAATATGAACAATTCGCCATGGATGTGGATCGGAGGGGGAAAATTTACCTTTGTGATCTTTACACAATTTAAAAGAACGTCATCTGAAACAGCTTTCCATTTTCTTTTGACATCATCAAAATAACTAGTAAATATTTTTTTCCAGAACACATCAGGATTTCCTGGTTTTTACTTGGTTTTCCTATTGATGTGCTCTTTACAGTTCTTTACAGTTCTCATACAGATCCCACCTTCTTGTACTGTTCAATTGGTCGATTATGTACAATGCCTGCATGCTATTGGTCAAACTACTTTTCAGTCATTACCTTTAGTAGTATGAAAACAAGAGAAAAACAAAGCCAAAAAGAAGATGTTGTCACATAAAGCTGTCTAGATATAGTTTTTAGCAAAACCACATTCATGCTGGCTTCATTCAGGGCAGACCTGTCTTTTCCTCCCACAAATACTGTTGTTTCTTAAAAATAATTGTAAAAATATTTTGAAAATTTCCACTGACCTCTTGAGTGCTGAATGAACTCACATTCTTGTCTGGATAGCTTACCCAAAAATGAAAATTGTCATAATTTACTCACCTTTAGTTCGTTCTAATATGACTTTATTTTGCAGAGCACAATAAACCAAACAACTCTGAGTGACACATGGTGGGCTGATGGTTTTCCAGGAACTATGTTAAGTGAGTGATCTCATTGAGATATTTTTCCTGAAGTTTTAAACAAACTTTATTTTTTTCGTTAAGCTGCAGGTGGCCCCAAAGCAAACAGTAATGACTCATTCATATGCATTCTCCGATATTTCTTTCCTGGTGAGAAGCTCTCAGATCACTGCCATTGGATTCCTGCCAACTCTAATGTACTCAGTAACATTGCTGATGTGTGTAGGTACCCAATGACCTTCCCCCTGCCATCCAGTGCAGGTGTGTTTTACGTTAACGGCACAGAATATGCAGAACAAATAGTCCGGAGTTTGGTGCCATTATTGACCCCTGTGATAATCAGTCATATATTTGCTTCAGGGTTTGCATCATAGCATAAAGGAGGCAGGTTACACATGCTAAACCCCAAGACATCATGTGAATCCCTGGATTCAGCCCGTTCTCCCTTCAGGAATACAATTAAGGTCCAGAAAGGGTGAAGGCAAGATCATTAACGTCACAAGCTACTGGCCTCATTGATAAGTGATAAACATTCCTGTCCTACACTTTCTTGTTTTCCCCTCCAGCTTTAGCAGCAATAACAAGCAATTGCAGGATCTGATAAAAGTATCTGCCAAATGAAAGTTCAGATCCAGTTCTTTATATTTATTTGGTATTTCTAAATACATATGCTTCAAGGGATCTATAACAGTCTAAATTATGGTATGTGTCATTCATAAATTTCACATGATATTATAGTGTAGTTCTTTCTAAAATATACCTGGCGAGGGAAACAGACCTATAACTGCTTGGACAATTCTTCTCATGTTATAGTTAATTTTTGAGCAGCACAGATGTGTTCATTCAGGACATTATATAGAGTTCTTCTGACATACTAAGACTCACATCAAAGTTATTTAATTATTTATTATATTATTATTATTTTTTTGGAGCGGGTGCAACATAAAAATTTGTAAATGTAAGAATTTTCTATGATAAAAGTACTCTGAAATAATAATATACAAATATTGACATTTACAGTATAGCTTATATAGGAAGATAAACACCTAAATATTGCTTGCAATGACTGAGGATAGCCTTGATTTTCTTTTTCTTTTCTTTGTTCACCTTACAGTTCAAATTAAATGCCGATATGATAACAGAACTTTGCATTAAAAGCATTTGTGGTGAGAATGAGAAGGAAGAGAATTTGAATCTGATCTAAAAAAATCACACCGATCCACACACGCACACTTTTTATGGAGGCACAAACTGGCATTCATATATCCCACATGAAGAAACAGAGATCACGTGCCGTAATTAAGCTAAACCCTTTTATTTGACAAGTTTTTTTGCAGATACAAGTGAAGTGCTAAAGCTGATGTGCTAAAAGTGGTCATGCAAGAGTGCAAGCACAGTCCTGATAACATTGCAGTGCGACTCAATATAGGTCAGCTTTAATAAGCAGAATATCAAACTTAAACCATTATAGAAAAGCTAAACTCTGGTGCTATGTAACTGAATAAGAGGGATAATTAGTCAGAGCCAACATATAGTGCTCTGACACACAGTGAGGTTGTGCTTTGGGCGACCTGAGTTCAAATTCTGGTTTGTGGTCTTTCTGATCTTGACCAAGACACTTCCTTTCCACTTCTGAATAAAAGGCAAAAAAAAAAAAAAAACGGCCATTTTAGGAGGGACATTTGGTGTTTGAAATGACATGTTTAGTTAGGTATTGTTGTCTTAAGTCTGACAAAAAATAAATGGGGAGAATCCAGTTACATTACACTCCTGAAAGGCAAATTTAGAGAAATTTGAGACTTGGACAGCTAAATGTTCAACACATGCTGACTGCAGCAGTTGGGTTGAGTTTGACGGCATTTTGTTGCTAACTGGAGACAGTCCAAGTTGATTCTGATTCTGACAACTGTGAAAAACCACAAAGTTAATGACACCTCAAAAAGAAGGAGAGACGCTTAGCAAGTGCGCTGATGTTTTTGATGTCAGCAAGCGTCTTTCACCACAGACTGTTAGTAAGATTCCACTTCAGCAGCTTTGAACACGGGCATCTAACACACCAAAATGGCGTGAACACTGTCACAGATACCTAAAATATATTATATACACGTTTTGCACAAAATTGAGATAATCCAAAGAGCTTATGCTTAAACAACCCAATTAACTGTTTCATGTTTCATGATAGTTTGATTGGCACAAAAACATACAATTTTTAGAGAAATAGTAAGCATAAACATCCACCCTTGAACTATAACCATCAGTGGGGCATAAGCAGATTGTACGACAAACGCACAAATGAGATCATACAAATTTACCACCAATTCACCTAAATGTAAAGCAGTTACAAAGTACCAAGAGATTGTCTAGACTTCACTGAAAAAATACAGTCAAATTATCAACATCACTTATTTACTCATTTGAGTTTTCACTTAGAAATAATGCAGAATTTAAATTATTTCATATTAATGTTAATCATAGGGTATTTTTTATTTTATTCTGTTGAATCCTAAAACTATCCATTCATTTCAAGATTTAAATAAGAGGTTAAATCCTAGATTTTCAGTATAGCTTCAGACTGTCAGACTTAATTGCACTCGATTAACACATAATTGGTCTGCTCTTTCAGCAAGCGATTCAGTCTATCCTTCATTTCTCTGATTTTCTTGCAGCACCTGAGCTTTCCAAATCATTCTTAGTGCTCGACAAATTTATAGTCCAATTTTTCTGAATTCCACATGTCTGCTTTTGACCGTATCCCCCTCTCTTGATATGTGATATCATTATGAGCACCACACTTTGGCATCTAACATCAAGGTAAACTTCTTGTTTGCACACTCAGTCTTCTTTCAGACCAGACATTCATCTAAAGTGGAGGCTGACAGCCAAAACAGCAGAGTATCTCCTTAAAGGTCTTCCTCATTTCCAGACTGCGGCAGGCGTAGATTAGGGGGTCAATTACAGAGTTGCACATAATGAGGACCAGGTACATGGTAAAATGAGACATGTAGCAGAGGCAGAGCGGATGGTGCGGACAGGACACCAGCAGAATGAGGTGGAGGAAAAACGGCGCCCAGCAACACACAAACACGCCGAGGAGGATGGAGATGGTCACAGCTCCCTTCATGCAGCTGCGCTGACGCGGGGCCGGGTTGCCAGCTGCAGCTGCTGCTGGAGGTAATGCTGCGATCCTCTGGACGTGAAGTCTGGCGAGAAGAAACATGTGTACGTAGAGAGTGGCCATGAGCACCAACATGGCAAAGAACATTGTGATTAGACAAACAATCACCGTCTTGCTCTCTGAGTACACTATGAAGACGATTCCACAAACCACGCACACCAACCAGATCCCAGCAATGGCCACCAATGCTCTGCGTACGGTCACTATGCTGTGGTAGCGTAAGGCGTAGAAGATCGTGACGTAGCGGTCAACAGCAATCGCCAAGAGATTGCAGATTGATGCCACGAGAGAAATGCAGATCATTGAATCAAACACATTGTCCATTAAACGCACAAAATGGTCACTGGCCACCAAAAGTCGACTGTTTAGTACAGCAATGACAATGGTCTCCAAAGAGTTCGATACACTCACCAACATGTCCGCAGCAGCCAGGCTGCACAGAAAAAAATACATCGGAGAGTGAAGGTTCTTGTTTTTGACCACGGCCAAGATGACAAGGATGTTCTCCAGAAGACTCACAATACCCAAAGTGAGAAAAACCTCCGCCTGGATCTGAACCTGCTCGCACAGCGCTCCTGCTGAAGGATCAACTGTGCTGCCATTAGGAGGCAAAGACGTGCTGTTTGCAGGTTTCTGCCCTTTAAGAAACTGCAGGTATGAGTCGTTCATCGGGAATTGTGAAGATAAAGAGATGGGGAAGAACAGACAGCAGACAAGGGATGGAAATTACAGAGGAAACGAAAAAAAATCTAAAGCAGAAAAAAATTATAAAGAGTAAAAAAACTGATTCAGATGATGGACTGAATAACAATAAAGGAATGGAAAGCTACAGGTGTAGTCAATAAATCAGGTATTGCAGTTCTCCCGATGTTGGCTTCAGAAATGCTCTGCTGCTCCTCTGTTTGTTGGATATGCTTCTGTAGAGATGCTCTGTGATTCAGAGGCTCGGAGCAAACAGACTCTCTCGCAGCCACTGGCTGTACGTCAGCAGATGCAGCCTCCGCCTGCTCTGTGTGCTTGCTCAAGATTTTAAATGAAAAATGTGAATATGTACAGACACACACATTCATAGTGCAGGGCAACAGGCGTTTCCTTTCTGTGATCCAAATTAATAAGTCATTTTTTCCTCCCAAAGCTATCTGTTACACTAAGATTTTTATTGTTTAGATTTTATATTAACCTTCTAATGCACATACACTATGGTGCATAGATGTGTCATCTTTGTCATTTTTTTGGTTAAATATGACAACATACATTCAAAAATGGATAACAAAAGCTGTGAAGCACTCTGTCTGAAAAGCATTTAACACTTCTTTTTACTTGACACAGCATATAAAACATGTGGTGTTCATGTGTGAATCACCTTGTAAGGGACGAATACATCCACCTAGAGCATGTTTAAGTAAAACATGCTACAAAGTGATTTAAGGACTGACATTGTTTTAATTTGACATGCAATTTCAAAAACAAGGTGTATGGCCAAGCAACATTAAATACACCAGTTCAGTGCATGTTAACACAGTGCTGTTAATCACAAAAACTTTTTCGGTGTGAACCAAACTTAAATCATGTTTACAATGTGAAATATTATACCCAAAAAATTCAATTTGTTAAAAATTTACTCAGCCTCAGGCCATCCAATTTGTGTTTGTGTGTGTGTGTGTTTGTGTGTTTTATCATCAGAACATCGTCAATGGATCCTCTGCAGTAAATGTCTGCCATTAAAATGAGAGTTCAAATAGCTGATAAAAATGTCACACCCAGGGGCTGGCTATGCTTTAACTAAGCCACACCCCTTCTCAACTTCCACCTCGAGGAGGTCCCCAAACCCGACCCAATGGCCAAGCAACACGAGAACAAGTAAGTGATAAAACAATCTTTATTTAAATATTTAAAAATAGCTTAGGGAATAGGGAAAGGGCAATTAAAACTAAACTCTGACTCGGCCCTCCAGATGGGCTATGGCCGGGAAGAGGTCAGGGAGCAAGGGGGCCACGGGGATCCGGGGCGTGGGGCTCGGGCCCCGGCCTGAGTCTTAGGTATCCGTAGCGCCCTCCTTCTTCCTCCTCTTCGCTGAATACAGCTCACGGTAAGTACTGGTTCACTCAGTTCGTTCTCGAGGTGCCCACTCTCTTTCTCTTCCTCCACAGGCAACAGCTCTTCGCTGATTACAGCTCACAGTAAGTACTGATTCACCCAGTTCGTTCCTTGGGTGCTCACGCTCTTTCTCTTTCTCCACAGGCAACGGCTGGGACACACAGGCACAGTTAGTTCAGCTTGGTTTTGCTCTCACCTCTTCGCTGATTACAGCTCACAGTAAGTACTGGTTCACACAGTTCGTTCCTTGGGTGCTCACTCGCTTTCTCTTTCTCCACAGGCAGCGGCTGGGACACACAGGCACAGTTAGTTCAGCTTGGTTTTGCTCTCACCTCTTCGCTGATTACAGCTCACAGTAAGTACTGGTTCACACAGTTCGTTCCTTGGGTGCTCACTCGCTTTCTCTTTCTCCACAGGCAGCGGCGTAAGTACAGGTTCCCTCAGTCTCTCCTCGTGTTACCCACTCTCTCTCCTTTTCTCTCCACAGGTATCAACTTGGGCACAATAGCACAGTTAGTTTGCTTTGAATGGCTCTCACCTCTGGGCTGGACACAGCGTACTGTAAGTACAGGGTTCGCTCTATTCCTCCTCGTGTTATTCACTCTCTCTCTCCTTTCCTCTCCACAGGTATCAACTTGGGCACAATAGCACAGTTAGTTTGCTTTGAATGGCTCTCACCTCTGGGCTGGACACAGCGTACTGTAAGTACAGGGTTCGCTCTATTCCTCCTCGTGTTATTCACTCTCTCTCCTTTTCTCTCCACAGGTATCAACTTGGGCACAATAGCACAGTTAGTTTGCTTTGAATGGCTCTCACCTCTGGGCTGGACACAGCGTACTGTAAGTACAGGGTTCGCTCTATTCCTCCTCGTGTTATTCCCTCTCTCTCCTTTTCTCTCCACAGATATCAACTTGGGCACAATAGCACCGTTAGTTTGCTTTGAATGGCTCTCACCTCTGGGCTGAACACAGCGCACTGTAAGTACAGGTTTCCTCTGTTTCTCCTTGTGTTACTCACTCTCTTTCCTTTCCTCTCCACAGGTATCAACTTAGACACAAAACACAGTTACTCTGCTTTGGATGGCTTTCACCTCTGGGCTGGACACAGCGTACCGTGCTATCTCCGGAGATCTGAAGCACGCTCACAACATATACTGTACTGAACTAGGCCAGGACCAGCAATCTCCTTGTCCTCCCACGCCGAAGTGCGTGAAGGCGGGGGTTTATCTGACAGGACACACGGCAATACACAGCAGCCCACAGCAATATACAACACCACGTCAAAATTATAGGTTTTCACAGCACGAAGACTCACCCACCACACTCAGTGTACGGAAAGGACACCCGTCTTCCTTCACTTCGCTTGGTTCGGATCTGGCGATGGAATATGCGGCCTAGCTAGTGATGTCGTCGTTGCGACTACTTCAATAAGTATTCCTTCGGCTCTCCCACCACACTATATTAGGGGTAGGGCCACCCTCCTCCTCCTGGAGAGATCTACACAACGCCAGGTCAATATACAGGGCACTTTCGACTGGCTCTTAGTACTCACATCAATGCCACTTCCAATCCCCTTTTTCACGTCGTCTCAGTTCGCCGTATAATCTGTTCACTTCTCAACCTTTAAGGTTCGCGATGTCTTCACAATCATACAATTCCAGCCTGAGGGAGAGAGAGAGTTAGACAGCTACCAGCAGCGTACCCAGACGGGCACAACCCAGTGCTTCACACACACCAAAGAGAGCTTTTTAGACTGTAAAATAACTTGGCCTTAAGTACTGCCTTGTCCAGCGTATCCTCCAATCACCAACCGCTGTCCCTAACTAGGCACAGGTGCATCGAATTCCCTGATTTTCCTTCTTACGGCGCTACCGGAAGTTCCGGTGTTCTGTTTTTCCGGTCCGGGCGGAAACACTTCCGGGCGGAACCAAACTTCCCGAATTTTGGTTCCGCCCCTAAAGATCGTCACCTTGTGACATCCTCCCCCGCCAATCCGTTCTAGTCCCTAGAACGTCCTCGGGCTGTCCACTCCCCATAGCGGGCAGGGGGTCGGCCTCGGTTCTCTCGCTGGGATCGTCTCACTGGTGAATCGGGCTCAGCTTGTTCAGGGGCTGCTTCTGGTTCTCTCGGGGCGATCGGGGGTGGTGCCACCACGGGTCTCCCTGGTACCACAGCCCAACCTTCAATCCAGGGGGCCCCTGGTACAGGTTCCGTGGGGACTTCTTCCACGGCTTCAGGGTAGTTAGGGCATGGGCGAATCATGTTCCGGTGCACCACACGGTCGGGGCCTGACTTCCCTTCTGGCCGGATGGTATAGACCGGCTGCCCCGGCCTCTGCTGCCGGCAGACTACATAAGGGGTGGCCTCCCAACGGTCACTCAGTTTCCCCTTCCCCTGCCGCCGATTATCTCTCACCAACACCCTCTCTCCTGGCAGTAGAGGGGCTTCTCTAGCAGTCCGATCATACAACCGCTTACTTTTCTCTCCTGCCGTCTGTATCCTTTTCGACACCTGCTCGTAGGCGAAATGCAAGCGCTGGTGATGGCGCCCCACCCACTCCGTTACACTTGCTTCCTCTTGGTCGGCTATCACTCCTAGGACCAGGTCAGTAGGCATTCGTATGTGTCTGCCAAACATCAGGTAAGTGGGAGCGTAACCCGTAGTACTATGTATACTGTTGTTATAGGCCTGTAGGAGGTTTGGCAAGGCACTCACCCAATCGTCCTGCCGTTGTTGGTCCAAGGTCCCCAGCAGCCCCAATAGGGTCTGATTGAATCTCTCACAGCCGCCGTTCCCCTGAGGATGATACGAAGTGGTGTGAGTTTTCGTGCAACCGTACAACTGGCATAGTTCTCTAATTACCCTGGACTCAAAGTTGGCTCCTTGATCGGAGTGCAGAAACTCCGGGCATCCGAACGTCTGGAAGACGGCCCGCCATAAAACTGTAGCGGTGGTGGTTGCAGTCTGGTCGAGGGTGGGGATAGCCCAAGCGTACTTTGTGAACAAATCCGTTATTACCAAGATGTTCTGGTAGCGATCTCGTGGTCGGCCCAGTGTCAAGAAGTCCATAGCCATGATATGAAGGGGGGCCTTCGCATGGATGGGTACCATTGGCGCTCGGACCTCCCGTCTGGACTTAAACAATATGCATCTCGGGCAAGCTTGAATTAGGGCGTGCACCGATGCCTCTAGCCCGGGCCAAAAGAAGAATCTCCTAAGCAGGGACACGGTCCTCTCCTGTCCCTGATGCCCCAACTGGTTGTGGTACGCCGAAACTAAAGCCGTTACCTCATCTGCGGGTACCACGATCTGGCGTACTTCTTCGCCCAACTTCGGGTCACTGACCCTTCTGCACAAAACGCCATCTCTCAGCTCCAGCCTGTCCCATTGCCCCAGCAGCCTCCTCCCAGTATCCGTCTGGGCTAACCTCTCCGCTGGCGTCAGCCGTCGGCCCTGTTCCAGCCATTCTCTTACCAGCCGCACATCTTGATCCCTGGCCTGTCTCTCCCTCCACCGACGGGGATCCCATCCCCAGTTCTCAGGCACGGCCTCTTGTCTGCTGCCTGGTGCCTCTACTGCTCCTACCATATAGCCCTCCTCCGGGCTGGCCCCTCCGGGGCTTTCCGCTTCGGGCAGCCTTGAGAGGACGTCCGCGTTCATGTGTTCACGCCCTGGTCGGTACTGTAGTTGATAGTCAAAGTTGGCCAGTTGGGCCACCCACCGCTGCTCCACGGCTCCCAGCTTCGCCGTCTGTAAGTGTACTAATGGGTTATTGTCTGTAATGATCGTCACCTTGGCACCCCAGAGGTAGTCTTTAAATTTCTCACTTAGGGCCCACTTCAACGCCAGCAGCTCCAATTTGAAAGAACTATAGTTCGCATCGTTCCTCTCGGCTGGGTGGAGGCTCCGGCTGGCGTACGCGATGACCCTCTCAACTCCGTCCTGCCGTTGAGCCAACACCGCTCCCAGCCCGAGATTGCTGGCATCTGTATACAAAAGGAATGGTTTTGTGAAATCTGCGTATGCCAAGATAGGGGCCTGTAGCAGCTCCTGCTTCAATGTCTGGAACGCCGACTCACAATTTGCATCCCAGTCTACGTTGGGCGACCCCCGGCCCCGGTTACGACCTGTGCCAACCAGCAACTGATTAAGGGGTTTAGCAATTTTTGAAAAGTCCTTTATGAAACGCCTATAGTATCCCACAAATCCTAAAAAGGATCGCACTTGCCTCACTGTCCTCAGGGCCTTCCAGTCCTTCACGGCCGATACCTTTCCAGGATCTACGGACACTCCAGCCGCACTGACCACGTGGCCCAGAAAGTTGACTTCTCTCCGTAGTAAGTGACACTTATTGGGCTGTAGTTTCAATCCGTACTTCTCCATGGCCCGAAAGACTTCCTCGAGGTGCCTCAGGTGTGAATCAAAATCTGGGGAGTAGACAATCACATCATCCAGGTAAACTAATACTGACTCCATTAACTGACCTCCCAAGCACCGCTGCATCAGCCGCTGGAAGGTGGCCGGAGCGTTACAGAGCCCGAAAGGCATCCGGTCCCATTCAAATAGTCCAAACGGGGTTGTAAAGGCAGTCTTCTCCCGGTCTGCTTCGGCCACCTGCACCTGCCAGTAGCCACTGGCCAAATCTAGGGTAGAGTACCATGCCGACTGCGTGAGGCTGGCAAGCGAATCTTCGATCCGTGGCAAAGGGAAAGCGTCTTTCTTAGTCACGAGGTTCAGCTTACGGTAGTCCACGCAGAATCTCCAAGCCCCCGTCTTCTTTTGCACCAGCACTATGGGGGCCGCCCACGGGCTGCTGCTTTCCCTAACAACTCCTTGCTTCAGCATGCCTTGCAGGAGTGTACGTACCTCGGTATACAAAGTGGGCGGAATTGGGCGATACCTCTCCCGGCTGGGCCCTGCATCCCCGGTAGGTATATGATGTTGTACCACCTGGGTGCATCCGTAGTCTTCATCGTGGGTGGCGAACACATGCTGCCATCTCCGAAGGAGGGCCTGTAACTTCTGTGTCTGTGCCTGCTCTAAATCCTCCCCTTGTAACGACTCACCCGCCAGGTGGCTCGGCACACTCCTCTCCATACCACCCCATGGGGTGTCTACTTGTGTCAGGGCCACCTCGATGACAGTGGGGCACACCTGACGAAAACTAATATCCCTCTCTTCCCTTACTTGGTGGGATGTAACCGTTGTCAGACGGGCTAATCGTTGGTGCCGATGTAGTTGCACCGCGTATGGATGTACATTCCGTATCCTCACGGGGACTCTCCCCCGCCGGACCGTCGATAGTCCTCGTGCCACTTCCACTTGTGGACAATCCACATGGGGCTCCACCAGCACCCACTCTTCTGGGCCCGCTCTTCGGGGCGGTACTCGCGCCCACACAACAGCCTCACTTTTTGCGGGGACAGACAAAGCAAAACGACACATCACTCTTCCTACCTCTTCCTGTTCCCTGCGGACTTGGCTCATTTGCACCCTTCGACAGTCAGCTACCACACACTCCCACTTGGGCCTCTCTGCAGGTGGTATCTTCGATACGGGCCTAGCCCGAAATAGCTCTTCCCAGCAATCAGCGAGGACATTCATGCCCAACAGGGCTCGATGTGCACCCAGACAATGGTCTTGCACGATAATCACACCTTTCTGGGGGACCATCACTCCGTGAACCTCTAGGTCCGTCAATCGGTAGCCAATATATGGGATGTCGAGGCCGTTTGCGCCCTTCAGAGTAAGCCAGGGGGCCTCCGCCCCTGGTGCCCCTTGTTTCCCAAACACTTCTTCGGATAAACTCTCAGCAAACAACGTCACTTGGGAGCCTGTGTCTACCAGGCATTGAATCTCCTTGCCGCACACTCTCACCTTCGCCACGGGGCTACGCCCAATCATCTGGCTCCTAGAGCCATATCCTCTTCCAGGGTCTTCTCGAGGGGTCCCGGCCACACGACCCACAGTGGCCGGCCGACCTAAAAACCCCCTTCTGACGCCCTGCGGGGCCCACACTGGCGGCTATAGTGACCTGGTTTGCCACAGCGGTTGCAGATGGGTCGCCCTTGCTCGTCCCATTCGAAACGGGGCCGGTTAAAGTGGTTCGGGCGCCTGAACGGCTCTCGGCCTCCCTCTGAGTACACTCGGTCTCGGGGCGCCGGCCGTGGTTCCTCCCGCGCCCGTCCTTGGCGCAATTCTCCTACGAGGGCTTTAGACAGTTCAGACATCTGATCGCGGACATCTTTCAAAAGTTCAGCCTTCAGTGCTTGCTTCCAGTCAGGGCCTCCGGGTTGTGCTGGTGCTACTTCACTGACAACCGCACACACTGGGGAACCACTCACCTCAGTCTCATCACCTTCCAGGGCCAGTGCCTCTTTCTTCAGATCTTCGAACGTAAGACCCGGGTCCCTTCGAAACTGGATACGTAGGCTCTGTCTCACCGGACCCTCCTTCAACCCCAGAAGAAACTGGTCCCGCAATAGAGTCTCTCCATCTCCCAACCCGTGGTCCCGACGGGTCTGTAGTCGGGCGAATTGCTCTCGCAACCTCAGGGCGAAAGCTCTAATCGGTTGGCGGGGGCCCTGCTTACAATTGAAGAACTGGGAGCGAAGGACAGCTACGGGGGTGTGGTCACCATACTGTTCAGTGAGGAACTGGAACACGGTTTGGGCGTTGGCTCTAACGGCTTCGGGGGCGGCATGCACCTCTCGCCGCGCTTCTCCATCCAGGGAGTTTAACACAAATTGAAGCCGCTGGGCTGCACTAAGGCCCTGTAGGTCGGCCAAGTACTCTAGTTGAGCCTTCCATTCAGACAATCGTACCTCGGATTCTGTCCCCCCATATTTTTGAATCCAGGGGCTCCCCATAAAAACGGGCATGGCACGGGGTTGGGCTGAAAGCCCCGCGTTGTCGGTCATTGGACGACCTTGGTTACTCAACTCGAGGTGGAAAATCCTGCCGACTACGCCAAATCTGTCACACCCAGGGGCTGGCTATGCTTTAACTAAGCCACACCCCTTCTCAACTTCCACCTCGAGGAGGTCCCCAAACCCGACCCAATGGCCAAGCAACACGAGAACAAGTAAGTGATAAAACAATCTTTATTTAAATATTTAAAAATAGCTTAGGGAATAGGGAAAGGGCAATTAAAACTAAACTCTGACTCGGCCCTCCAGATGGGCTATGGCCGGGAAGAGGTCAGGGAGCAAGGGGGCCACGGGGATCCGGGGCGTGGGGCTCGGGCCCCGGCCTGAGTCTTAGGTATCCGTAGCGCCCTCCTTCTTCCTCCTCTTCGCTGAATACAGCTCACGGTAAGTACTGGTTCACTCAGTTCGTTCTCGAGGTGCCCACTCTCTTTCTCTTCCTCCACAGGCAACAGCTCTTCGCTGATTACAGCTCACAGTAAGTACTGATTCACCCAGTTCGTTCCTTGGGTGCTCACGCTCTTTCTCTTTCTCCACAGGCAACGGCTGGGACACACAGGCACAGTTAGTTCAGCTTGGTTTTGCTCTCACCTCTTCGCTGATTACAGCTCACAGTAAGTACTGGTTCACACAGTTCGTTCCTTGGGTGCTCACTCGCTTTCTCTTTCTCCACAGGCAGCGGCTGGGACACACAGGCACAGTTAGTTCAGCTTGGTTTTGCTCTCACCTCTTCGCTGATTACAGCTCACAGTAAGTACTGGTTCACACAGTTCGTTCCTTGGGTGCTCACTCGCTTTCTCTTTCTCCACAGGCAGCGGCGTAAGTACAGGTTCCCTCAGTCTCTCCTCGTGTTACCCACTCTCTCTCCTTTTCTCTCCACAGGTATCAACTTGGGCACAATAGCACAGTTAGTTTGCTTTGAATGGCTCTCACCTCTGGGCTGGACACAGCGTACTGTAAGTACAGGGTTCGCTCTATTCCTCCTCGTGTTATTCACTCTCTCTCTCCTTTCCTCTCCACAGGTATCAACTTGGGCACAATAGCACAGTTAGTTTGCTTTGAATGGCTCTCACCTCTGGGCTGGACACAGCGTACTGTAAGTACAGGGTTCGCTCTATTCCTCCTCGTGTTATTCACTCTCTCTCCTTTTCTCTCCACAGGTATCAACTTGGGCACAATAGCACAGTTAGTTTGCTTTGAATGGCTCTCACCTCTGGGCTGGACACAGCGTACTGTAAGTACAGGGTTCGCTCTATTCCTCCTCGTGTTATTCCCTCTCTCTCCTTTTCTCTCCACAGATATCAACTTGGGCACAATAGCACCGTTAGTTTGCTTTGAATGGCTCTCACCTCTGGGCTGAACACAGCGCACTGTAAGTACAGGTTTCCTCTGTTTCTCCTTGTGTTACTCACTCTCTTTCCTTTCCTCTCCACAGGTATCAACTTAGACACAAAACACAGTTACTCTGCTTTGGATGGCTTTCACCTCTGGGCTGGACACAGCGTACCGTGCTATCTCCGGAGATCTGAAGCACGCTCACAACATATACTGTACTGAACTAGGCCAGGACCAGCAATCTCCTTGTCCTCCCACGCCGAAGTGCGTGAAGGCGGGGGTTTATCTGACAGGACACACGGCAATACACAGCAGCCCACAGCAATATACAACACCACGTCAAAATTATAGGTTTTCACAGCACGAAGACTCACCCACCACACTCAGTGTACGGAAAGGACACCCGTCTTCCTTCACTTCGCTTGGTTCGGATCTGGCGATGGAATATGCGGCCTAGCTAGTGATGTCGTCGTTGCGACTACTTCAATAAGTATTCCTTCGGCTCTCCCACCACACTATATTAGGGGTAGGGCCACCCTCCTCCTCCTGGAGAGATCTACACAACGCCAGGTCAATATACAGGGCACTTTCGACTGGCTCTTAGTACTCACATCAATGCCACTTCCAATCCCCTTTTTCACGTCGTCTCAGTTCGCCGTATAATCTGTTCACTTCTCAACCTTTAAGGTTCGCGATGTCTTCACAATCATACAATTCCAGCCTGAGGGAGAGAGAGAGTTAGACAGCTACCAGCAGCGTACCCAGACGGGCACAACCCAGTGCTTCACACACACCAAAGAGAGCTTTTTAGACTGTAAAATAACTTGGCCTTAAGTACTGCCTTGTCCAGCGTATCCTCCAATCACCAACCGCTGTCCCTAACTAGGCACAGGTGCATCGAATTCCCTGATTTTCCTTCTTACGGCGCTACCGGAAGTTCCGGTGTTCTGTTTTTCCGGTCCGGGCGGAAACACTTCCGGGCGGAACCAAACTTCCCGAATTTTGGTTCCGCCCCTAAAGATCGTCACCTTGTGACAAAAACATCACAATAATCCACAAGTAATCCACATGTCTAAAAACATCAATAAATGTCTTGTGATCTGAAAAGCTGTATGATTGTAATAAATAAACACATCACTGAAATGTTATTAACTTCAAACTGCTGCTTCAATCTGGCTAAAATATGTGACCATAATATTGCTTTCTCCAGTGAAAAAGTAATGTAGTCTGAATTAGGAGAGAACTCAAGCACCACTTGTTGGTGGATTTTGATATGAGGACAACAGGGGATAGTTTATTTTTTATTTTTATGAAAGTTATTATGGATTTTTATATAATAATTTAGTTTGGGCTCTTGCATGGAAGAATTTAGTAATCACTTGATTTTACAGGCTCGCTGATATAAAGTTATGTCCTTGAAGAACTGAACAGTTGTTTTCTGCAGTTGAGACAGAAAAATATCTGTTCTCTTATTCCATGCACCAGTATCCAGGGTAACTTGTATATATGTGTTTTCTTTGACACCAGCCTTTAATTGTGAAACCTTGAGGAGAGAAACGTGTTACAATGCATGTAATGCCACACACACACACACACACACACACACACACACACACACACACACACACACACACACACACACACAACTAAAGAAAACTATATGAGGTGAATAATTGAGTTTGAGCAAATATTTCTGTGGGTGTGCGTGTGTGTGAGAAGGATTTTAGTGTGGGTCTGTGTTATGAGTCTATTCCCAGAGGGTATTGATTGATTTTTTTCACACCTCATCACCTGCTTCAGTGACTTCATGAAAAGTTCTAGACCAGACTGTTTCACATCGTGCTTGGTTCACACTCCAGCAGATAATCATTTATCAATACATCTCTCCGTTTGGTGTCTTCTCAGGAAACACAGGGAAAAAGAGAGCTAAATGTATAAGAGTACCATATTGCTGATAGTAAAGATGAAGCATGTTAAACTGAAGTGATTCAATTCTATTAAATTCACATTTATTTGTGTGTACCGCTTTTCAGGATACAATTCGTTGCAAAGCAGCTTCACAGGAAATGAAAGTGATCACATATAAGAGTTTGTGTAATTTATAGTTACCTCAGGGTTCTCATCCCGTAGCAGAAATAGAATATATATATATATATAAAATGTGTTCAAACCAAGCAAATGATGATAATGTTTATTTGATCAGATATAACTGGAGTACAAGGTTATGAAATACATCATGTGAAGGCTTGGCTTAAGAGATGTGCTTTTAATCTAGATTTAAACCAGAGGAAGTGTGTCTGAAAATTGAAGATTATCAGGAAAGCTAATCCAGAGTTTGGGAGCCAAATATGAAAAGCACTACCTCCTTTAGTGGACTTTGCTATCCTGGGACCACCAAAAGTCCTGAGTTTTAGACCTTATGGAGCGTGATGGATTGTAAGGCTAGTTAGGTACGGAGGAGCTAAACCAATCAGGGTCTTATAAGTAAGTAGCAATATTTTGTCATTGATACAGAACTTAATATAGTAGGTAGCCAGTGCAGAGACTGTAAAATTGGGGTAATATGATCATATTTTCTTGACTTGGTAAGGACTCCAGCCGCTGCATTTTGGACTACCTGTAGCTTGTTTACTGAAGATGCAGGACAACCACCCAGCAGTGCATTACAAAAGTCCAGTCTAGAGGTCATGCTGTTTTTGTAAATAAATTAACCTGACCATCAAACCAATAATAAGATTAAGTCAGAATGAATGGAGCTTTGGAATGAGAAATTAATTGTTTTTTTGGGCATTTTGATTATCCTTTCCACTGGTTAAATCAAGGACATACTAGCCTAAGCAACATTTGAATATTTAAATGGAATATTTAACGAACACTGTTAAAGAATACCAATGGTTTTTAAACACAATTTGTATTCCACAGGCAATAGTGAACTTAATTTAACATTGGAGTTAGTTTACTACATTGACTGTGAAGTACAAATTCAGATTCAAACTACAGTTAATCTAAGTGAAAAGCAGCGAATATCACAAATAGGTGTCCAGGTCACATTTTACCCCCAAAAAGAGAACAAATACACCCAAATTCTCATTACTGCAATGCAAAATACAGAGTCATTATCATTACTCTTACAAGAAAACATATATATTTATATATAATTTTATTATTTAAACATTGATAGCATATATTGCACGCCCTAATAATTAATTAAACATTTTTATTAAATCATTGCAAATACACTAAATAGGTAATGAAAATAAGTACTTTCTCACAACGCTGTAAACAACATTTTTACATCAAGATTTCCTAGACGTTCTTTGTTTCTTACAATCCCCATCACACAAAGTTTCCATGTGTTTCCTTTATTAATAATGTTATGAAATGTTTTTAAAATTTCAGAAACAGAAAGTTCACAGAGAACCTTGTACCTTTAGTTCCAGTTTATTATAATGTTTTGCTATTGAGTAATTGATGAATGAAAGGGTGTCAAAGATCACCTTGACATTAAAAGCAAAAAAGCCGTTTACTGTAATTCTCAGCCATGTAACTTCCTGTTCATCATTGCATTCCTGTCAGAGCATGAAGCTGTGGGGAGGAATATAACCTTGGACAGGAGTCCATTCGTGTCTTAATCAAATCCCCTTGACTTGCACCTCTCTATCTCATAAATTGCACATTACAGCTTTTGTCTCTTGGGGACATGGATAGCTCATGGACAGGACTTCTTTTGGGGTCTTTTGTGCCATAATGTATAACAACATATTCACTCTCCAAAGATGTGCTTGGTTTTGTAACTGCTATACTTTTGGAATTACTAAGTTTCCAATGTCCTCATCCTCAGGCTATCCAAAATGCAAACGAGTTTGTTTCTTCATCGGAACAGATTTGGGGAAATGTAGCTTTACATCACTTGCTCCCCAATGGATCCTCTGCAGTGAACTGGTGCCATCAGAATGAAATATGCACAGATCAAGCATGGTTTACAAGCAAAAATACGTCAAACGTTTTATCAGCTGTTTGGACTCTCGTTCTAATCTGATGGCACCCATTCACTGCAGGTCTGAGTCTTTTTAAAGCTGAATGGCTTCGTCAAGAGAGACCATTTGTTTCTTTTTTTCATACACTCTTGCACTGTGTAAGCTATTAAGAATTAGAAATAAGATCCCTCTGACATTACCCATGTTACACAATTTCACAATATTAACCTGCTCTGACAGCTTTCGCATCATTTCATAAGAAGATTAGCTGTGGCTGTTTACCTGCAATGTCTGTATCCTTTTAATCACATTTACTCTGTGCAATAAAACAACAATAACATTATTTAATATAACAAGAATTTACCCTATATTAAAAATGCTTCCCTAAATATAAAATATTATGGCTAAATGTACACTTGTATGTTTGTAGGTGTATGAAATGAGCCCAACAATAAATAGAATGATGAAAAGGGTTACAGTGTGTGTTTGCTTAAACAGTTCTCACACCCTGAACCAGACATTACAAAGATTTTTGCATGAAGTCTAAAATATGTGTGGGTGTATTCAACACTCGTCTCTTTGCATTATTAGTTAGTTCCATAACCCTTGGCCTGTGCCCACACACAAACCTGCAAAAATACAGATCCAGAAAGACTATATTAAATGTGCTGTGTGAATTAAAGCCACTTGAGACATTGTTCTCACACAAATCGCCTTTTCTTTAAAAGACATGCTTTCTTTCACTGAGCCTTTAAAGGTATTACTGATGTTTCCAAATTATCATTTTGAACTATACAACAGTAAATTGCACAGTGTTTTACATATACTCATACTAGAAACCTTACAAAGCAGTTTTATTTTAATGAGCACATATCACTGATGGAAAACAGTGTGGATAATTTGTCCACTAGAGGGTGTAAGTGCAGTACATGGGGCAAATGAGAAAGACCAGGGTTATTTTAGTGTCATTGATATACTGTACATGAATACATATTTTTTAGTTGATGTTTTGAATTACATTTTATTTTCATATTTTTATTTTAGTTAAAGTTTTGTTTTGTCATTTTTATTTTTTATAAATATGTCTACAGTTTCTATTACGTTTTTGTTTTTCAATTAAAATTTATTTAGTTTTAGTTATTTTTTCAAAGAGCAATTGCTGAAATAGCTGAAATAAAACAAGTTTATTTTAGTTAATGTTTGTTTTATTTCAAGAATTTTTTTAATGGTTTTTGTTTTATTTAGAAATAATAACAGACCAAAAATGTAAAAAAAAAAAAAAAGATTGCAGACCAGATACGTTTTCCAGATACTATATCAATAACGCTTGAGGAGGCATAACCTGATCTTAAATATGACCTGTTTTCATAACTCATGAGTAGAAGAGTCATTGTCATATGTGCCCTTTAGAGAAAAATAGATGTTGATCTGTGTAAATATGAAGAGAGCCGTGACAGTGACATTTAAAGAAAATGTCATTGTTTTTCTAAGAAAGCAAAGCGAACATGAAATGGAATCATATTTCTCCTCCTCTTCTCATCTGTTTTTCTCCGCAGTAGGTTTCTATTAGTTTTTTCCCCAGCAGATTAAATCAGTGGAAGGTTTTATAATCTTAATTAAACAAAGGATATACTGGCTAGAAGGGTATTTGAAGCCTAATAAGAGAAGAAAATGATTGTAAAATGGGGGTCTATAATTAAGCACATCCTTTCCACAAAGGTCTTTCTCTGAGGACATGTGCTTATTCGCTTATATTCTAAAAAGAATGTTTTTTTTCTTTTGCATTCAACCTCAATTTACTGTCAGATTCAGTCCATTAAGGTCTGAACACAGCACACCACTAGTTGCATAAGCAACGAATGTACACACATGTGCATCTTATATGCTGCTTGTAATGTTTTGCACTGTCTGTCATTTAACTGTGTGTTCGTTGTTGCTTCTGTTTTGCTACCAAAGTATAAGAGATGCAATATTAGATTAAAGCAATAAGTTTTTGCTCTCTGTAAAGTAAACATTTCTCATAACTCCAAACAACATTTATCATTCATTTAGTAATCATATACCAAGATACAATGCAAAAAAAATAAATAAATAAATAAAAAAAAAAAAACAACAAAACAAAAGCCTGACAAAGCCTTGAGGTTCAGCTGATATAAAAGTGCTTTAGAACTCATTCTGCAATTGTTGGTCAATTTGATATTGGATTATGTGTTAAAGCTGATTATTTTTTCCATGTAAAATAATGATTTTAGCTTATTATGCACAGGTAGACTATCTCTAGATTGATCCCCTTTAAAAGTAAAAAGCACTGTTCTATTCTAATATAGTAAAGGGGTCATATGACGTTGCTAAAAATAACATTATGTTGTGTATTTGGTGTAATACAATGTGTTTAAGTGGTTTAAGTTTCAAAAACCACATTATTTTCCAAACACTGTACATTATTGTTTCTCCTCTATGCCCTGCCTTTCTGAAATGCGTTGATTTTTAAGAAGCTCATTGGTCTGAAAAACGAAGTATAAGCCGATTGGCCAGCTATCCAGTGCGCTGTGATTGGCCGAATACCTCAAGCGTTTGACGGAAATGTTACGCCCTTAATATATTGTGATTCCGACCCAGTGATCTATAGTGCAAAGTTAATGTATTTCCTCAGCGACCAGCACGGATCAGCTATAGGCAGGGCGAAGCGGATATCGTCCTCTGCTGGAAGGCCAAACAAAATATTTTTGCTTTCACAACAAAACACAGCATCTCCACCACATGGCGCCAGTGGCAACAGCTAGAATAAAAATTAAGCCGCGTTTCATTGCATGAGCATTTGGGTGGTGTTATGCAAATCTTCCCACATCATGACATAGACGTAGGGGCGTGCTAGAACGAGCCGTTTTAGGAGGGAGTGGACAAGTCTAACTTATAAAGAATACCTCTTTGGATTTGAGACTTTAGTCTTTGCAACTTTACAGACCTTCTTTATGCACCATGAGCTTGTAACACTCCAAAAAGAAAGGAAAACTTGAAATTGCCCCATATGACACCATTAATATATTAATGTGGCGAGGGGGGCGTGGTTCAGTGAGGTCTGCAGAGGGAGTCGGGAGACGAGCAGTGAGTAAATAGGTCAAGTGCAAGATAATAAAAACACCTGTGTGTGCTTGCTGTAATTGGTGATGAGAAAACAGATAAAAAGCCACTGGAGAACGGGAAGGGTAGCAAGAGACTGGATGGAGAGCTTGTGCATGCTTTTAGAGACTGAGTGTCGTAAACTACTAGAAAGTAACTTTGAAGCACTGAAGTGTTTGTTTGAACTGTGTTTTGAAAACTGGCAGCGCAACTTTTTGTTTGTGCTTCATTTTCAATTAATAAGAATGCACAAGTCTCAGTAAGCCGACCCTGTCTTCTACCTTCCATACTTCGAACCTCGTAACAATTCTAATATATTTAGAAATGTAATTATTCCTGTGATGACAATAGGGATACTGAATGTTCAGCACACATTAGTCTTCGAGTTAATCCCTGAGGGTTTAAAAGAAAATATGCTCACTATACCAGACGGTTATTGATATATTTCCAGGGAAGGACAACTTTTTGTAGGCTAATAAATAATTATATAGTCAATAATCTATGTGGCAACAGAGAAAAACAGTAATCAGTTATTTATTTTGTTAATTGTAACCCATCTGAGTTTGAAACATGCTACAGCCATTAAGTGGCATTAAACAGAGAATTGCTGAGCTGTACAAGAACAGATATGACAAAACAAATCTAAATCTTCTTTATGCAAAACTGCTGCAAACAGGAGCTGTGTCAGCCGAAGTAAGCATTTTTGTAAATTACAGGGTCAGACAGTTTATTTGTTCTTGTATTGCTGGTGGCAGGATGTAATGGGTGCATACCTTTTTACCATGTAAAGATTATAAGATTATATTAAAAAAAATTAATATTCTGGTACCTATTATCAGAATGACACGAAAGCCCCAGGAGCAGAGGTTAGGGTCAGTGTGTTTCCAGGGAACGAATATTAAATTAAGATTTATTCATGTTTCATTCAGTGATAAAAAACAAAAACAAAATGAAAGAGGTATGTGAAATTTGTCTAAACGTCTTCCTCTCTACAGGCTATTGGACAGCATCATGGCTTTATCATTAATAAAAACAACTCAAATAATGAAAACCTTAAGCAATCAAAATAATAATAATAATAATAATAATTCCTAGCAAACTGCAAGCAAAAGTTGCAGAAGAACAATAAATTACTAAATTCCAATTGCACTTAATGTGCTTCAAAAAAAATAAAATAAAAAAAAATACTTTTTTTTAAAGCTTTTTTTTTAAAAATCTGAAATTAATTGCATATTAAAGAGGTGTTTGTAATTAAAAAAGTAAACATTCCATTGCAGGTGATTCTCAGGTGAAGATGCATGTGCTTCATTTTGAAAAACAGATGCTGGCCACAGAAGACAGGTAAGTGAGAAGAATTCATGTGACTATCTTTGAACAAGCAAACAAGCAAAGATCAAACAGTGAATTTGAAGATTTAATATAAAGTTACCATTAAAAGTCAAACATCTTCTATAAAGTTCTTGCAGTAATTGCAGCAACAAATGTAATAATGTGTAATAATATTATTGATAATCTAGACCCAATTATTGGATTTTAAGTTTAGCATAGCTGAATTTTCTGATCCAAATGCAATGTGGAAAACCTTAAGAATGTTCTTGTGAATATGAATATGAGAACTTATTAGATCATCCTTTCATAGGCTTAAACAATAAAGTCTGAATTATTATTAAGAGATTCTGTCCCTCTGTAATCTCACAGACCGGACTGGACAGATAGATCAGAGCAAACGAATCTGGAAGAAGCCAGAAGAGAGGCTCACCAGATGAAGGTGTGGAAAGGATTTCTGATTTGTATACCTTATGGTGCAAGCAAAGGAGGAACTGCAACCCTCACTGGCACTGCCCCTAATTTGATCTTGGTGGGTCAGCTAAAGAGGTATACTATTTTTCCATGGTTGCCATGGTAAATTACCACAGTAATACTTTTGCATTCATTCTTTTATTTTTTATTCAACTACATTAATTTACTGGATACTTTTATCCAATGTAACATTCTTCTGAGCGATACAATGAAAGTAACTCATCTTAGGTATGCAATTACATGAAAAATGCTGCAATACAAGGTTCCAAATTGCACTGAAGAGTGCAGGCTAGACATGTTAGTACAGCACAGTGAAAGAAATGTAAACGAATAACAAGAAAAAGTACTTTAAGTGCCTATGGAAGAGATGTGGACATTTTGTGAAGACACAGTCATTAATGTTATGGCTATAATGAATATGCCATTTTCCACTTATGCTCAGCTCTAAAATATTTAATTGGCAAGATTGATAGTGCAATGTGTGTAGTATTAGTAAAAAAAAGTAAGTATTCAGTATTCATGAATGAATGGAAAAGTCATGGAAAATCATGTATTTTAAAAATATTGATCTATACAATACTATTATCAATTATTCATTTCAGTATCAATGCTGGATTCAATTCAATTCAAGTTTATTTGTATAGCGCTTTTGTTACGACTCAGGCCTCTGTGGCTCTCTCCGACAGCCACTGGAGGGCACCTTCACTGGAATACTGACATTCTCATGGACTACATTACCCAGCGGCCCCGTACCTCGACTAATCACCACCACACGTCCTGATTTTGCTGAGTTAGATGTGTTCCTAGGTCAACATATTTTGTTGACCCTGGAACAACATTTTACTCCAAAAATGTATTCTTGACCATATCCCTACACCTAAACCTAACCTTAACCATGAGTAATCCCTAAAATCAGAGGAAATGATAGATGAATGACACTGATGTACAAGCACCAAACAGTGATTTTAAGCATAAACTTCACAAAATCTATAAACTGGTTCTTCAAATCTGATTGGTTAATCACATGTCTCACTTAGTAAAATCAGGTTCTGCAATCATCACCAGGTGTTCCTCATTCCATGCCCTACTTAATCTGCAGCCAAACACTCACACAGTGCAAAGTCTTGTTTTGCGTGTCTGACATTTCTGAGTGTTTATCCCTGCCTGCCTTTGCGTGTATTACCTTGAACTGTTCTGTTCTTGAATCCTATCGATTCTCTGCCGCCTGCCTTACTGACCCTTTGCTCTGCCCACGACTTGTCTACTGTCTGCCGCCTGCCCCGATTCAAGCCTGGTAATCAACCCTGTCTTTGATTGTCTCTGATATCGCTGACGCTGTTGTCTGAACCCTGCCTGTTATCACTATGAGTTCTTAATAAACATTGCACATGGATCTGAATGTCCCTGACTCCTCGTTACAGCTTTTTACAATACAATCGTTGCAAAGCAACTTTACAGAAAATTAAGTTTCTACAATATTTAGTAGCTTATCGGTGGTGACTGTCAGTTTATGTGCATATGGCAGAAATGTACGGAAAAACAGATGATGAACACTATTAATAATAGCAATTATTATATGATGCAATCAAACTTTATAGCACAATTTGGTAGGTAGGTACATTTTGAAACCTTGGTGCTGTCATCTCCATTCTGCAGTCAGCTCCATCATCTGTCTAAAAAAATATCAAAGATGAGAGGCTGTATTCAGATCAGGCTTTAGTTCACACAATTAAATCGGTGCAATTAGTCCATTAGCTTTATTTGAACATTAACATGAATAACATTTCTTTTCTCATTACCACTGGATAGACTTCATTTGTCTTTGTGCTACTGAAAGATGTAGAACAAAGGTATATGCATGACTCATTTACTCTTGTATGTATTCTTGTAGTCTACATTCAAAAGTTCTCCCTCATTGTGTCATAACTTTTTTTTTTTTTTTCAAACTAAATATGTTTATTCAATTTGTTTTGGAGGGGGACTGACTATGCTGCCATCTGGGAAAATATTGAGCACAAATGGGTCTGAAAGTATAGCACCTGCTGTGTGAAAAGACTGTAGAGCATGTTTAGTGGATGTAATTTATTGCAGCTGTTGAGCTTGTTTGTTCACGACTTGCATGTAAATGATGCATTATAAGCCAAAAATGTGAGTCTTGAATCAGATTATACAAACAGCGAGAGATAAACACACAAGCAATTAACCTCATTATATAGTTTTCTTGCTTTAATTCATTAGTTGGATAAGCCAACACAATCTCATGGCAATGTTTACCTGTTTTAAGTTTTAGAGAATTGGTGGCTAATTCATATGAATTTGTATGATCCCATTCATGCCACTTTGTTATGTTTAGGAGTGCCAAGTTAAACATGAACCCTCCTGGAGACCTCAGACTGAACTGATTTTCCTTAAGTTTGGCTTACACAAATAATTCATAAATGTCATGAAGTGAGAGATCAAAGGTATGCTATGCACTGTTTTGCTGAAATCAAAACAGTGCAGTGTTGTGGTTCGACCTTTAACATTTTAGGGGTTGATTCCATGTGAAAAACCCCGAAGGTGAACAATACATCTCAAAAGGAAACTTACTCACTGAGATATTCATGCAGTGTACTGTATATTTGTTTTAGATTCTTGCATACTTTAGATGCAATTAAATTAAGCTTTGTGAATGTAATCTGAATGTTTTTCCACAATCAGGTTCGGAAACATTTCCCTCAGTATCTCTTTTAGAAACAGGATCCAATCATTTACCATAATTCATCACTGATGTTTAATTAGCTTAGAATGTCTTGTCTCATTATGACTAGACAAAAACAGAGGAAAAAAAACTGAGCTGGGGCCCTATCATTGTTGGCATCCGTCTGTCTCTGGAGACAATGGAATATGCGTCAAAGAGTCTCTTTGGTTAGTATGCAGCGCCTGCTGTGAATGTAGAGTCCAATTTTGGAGCGGCAGGCTCTATTGCAGTTGCTGCAGGTGTAATATGTGCCTGGGTCTGGATCTATCGGTGCTATATCTGCGGATACAACCCTCTGTCTGCGCTTTCTCCGCTCTTCCCACTCGTCCTCTTTTTTTCTTCTTCAACACTTTGATGCCTGCTTCGACAACCTGCCTCCATCTGCAGCGATCTGCAGCTGCTGCTTCCCAGACTGCTGGATTGATGTTGCCTGCCTTCAAGTCTCGTTAACAAATGTCTTTGTAGCGAAGAACAGGCCTTCCTGCTGGTCTGGAGCCTGTAGCAAGATTGCTGTAGAATAGATCTTTGGGTATACGACCATCCTGCATGCGACTGACATGGCCTAGCCAGCGCAGGCATTTCTGAGAGAGTAATGCAAACATGCTTGGTATTCCCGCCCTGGCCAGAATGTCCTTGTTTGGGACACGGTCTTGCCAAGTGATGCCCAGGATTTTCCTGAGGCAGCGCAGGTGGAATGAGTTGAGCTTGCATTCTTGCCGGGAGTACAGGGTCCATGCTTCACTACTGTATAATAGAGTACTGAGCACACAAGCTTGATACACCCTCATCTTGGTGTGGGTTGTCAGCATGGAATTATCCCAAGCTCTCTTTGCTAAGCGGGCCATAGCTGCTGTTGCCTTACCAATCCGAGTATTTAGCTCGGCATCCAGGGAGAGATTGCTGGACATGGTAGAGCCAAGGTAGGTAAAGTTATCTACCACTTCGAGGGTGTAGTCACCAATGGAGATATTCGGGATGCTGCTAACATCTTGGCCCATTATGCTGCTCTTTTTGAGACTGATGGTGAGGCCACAATCTCTGCAAGCATCCGCAAAACGGTTGATAAGTTGTTGTAGAGCTTCTTCGGAGTGTGCAGTCAAGGCAGTGTCATCTGCGTAAAGCATCTCCTGTATCAGAACCTTTCACACCTTGGTTTTTGCTCTGAGGTGTGCTGTGTTGAACAGGTTTTCATCGGTTCGAGTGTGCAGGTATATGCCTTCTTCTGATTTACTAAAGGCATGGGTCAGCAACAAGGAAAAGAAGATGCCGAAGAGTGCTGGAGCGAGTACGCAGCCCTGCTTCACTCCACCTCTGATAGGGAATGGGTCTGAGGAAGAGCCATCGTACTGAACAATGCCTTGCATATCATCATGAAAAGAGATGATAATCCTCAAAAGCTTGTGGGGGCATCCTATCCTTTGCAGTAGAGTGAAGAGGCCTTTAAGGCTGACCAGATCGATCGCCTTAGTCAAGTCGATAAAGGCGATGAACAATGGTCGCCCCTGCTAGCGAAATTTCTCTTGTAGCTGCCTCAGTGAGAAGATCATGTCAACTGTTGACCTCCCTGCTCTGAATCCACACTGAGCTTCAGGATATAAGCGCTTTGCTAGTGCCTGTAACCTGACTAGTACTACCCGGGCAAAGGCTTTCCCAACTATACTGATAAGTGACATTCCACGGTAGTTGTTACAGTCACTACGGCCTCCTTTGTTTTTATAGAGAGTGATGATGGTGGCGTCACGCATGTCCTGGGGCACTGTTCCTTCTTCCCAGCACTGCAACAAGAGCTCATGCAAATGGTGAAGAAGAATGGTCTTCTTCCCAGCCTTAATGACCTCTGGAGGAATACATCACTTCCTGGTGCTTTGTTGCAGGCTAGAGAATCGATGGCCTTACCAAGTTCTTCCATAGAAGGGGGAGCATCTAATTCATCCATGGCGGGCAGGGGGTTGGTGTTCTCGACTGCTAAGGTAGTGATGATGTTTTCTCTTGCATAGAGTTCCTGGTAATGTTCCACCCATCTCTCCATTTGTTTACCCCGAGCAATCCTTTTTCCATCATTTCTGGCTTTCCTGAGAGCTGTGAGCGTCCTCTCTGATGGCTCCCTTTTGTGGCTAATCAGAGCTGCTCTCTTAGCTGTGATGACTGGCTCAAGTTCAAGGATTCCTGCTTCAGACCAATCTGGGTTCTGCCTCTCTTTCTTAACGAAGGTGTCCATGGCAGAATTTAAGATAACGTCGCGGATATGATTCCATCTTCTGCGCTGCCCATTGGGCAATTTCTGAGGGCCTCTGTGATGGAGGCAGCGAATCGCTCACACAGAACAGGGATTGTCGTCCTTGCTGTATTGATGCGTGGGTTGCCTTTCTGCTTTGATCGGTGGATCCGCTTCGGTTGAAGGTGCACCTTGCTGCAAACCAGTGAATGATCGGTGTCACAATTAGCACTGTGATAGCAGCGTGTAATGAGAACACAGTTCAGTGAGTCTCTTCTGGTGATAATGAGGTCCAGCTGATGCCAGTGATGGGATCTTGGGTGTTGCCAGGATACTCTATGGTTGGGCTTGGTGGAGAAGAATGTGTTAGTTATGCAGAGATCGTGGTAGGAGCATAGCTCAAGCAGTCTCTGTCCGTTTTCATTCATTCTGCCAATGCCGAAATGACCAATACTGCGAGGCCAGGAGTCACAGTCATTTCCCACCCGGGCGTTGAAGTCCCCAAGCATTTACAGTTGTTCGTTGGGGGAAATTCCTTTAATGATGGTCACAAGTTCCTCGTAGAATTCTTCCTTGGCCTCGGCTGGGGAGCTGAGTGTAGGAGCATAGACACTCAGGATGTTCACTAGGCCTGTGGAGGTTGAGAGGCGAAGGGAGAGGATACGGGCTGTACCCTGTTGCTGGCGGTTCGACTGACGATAGCAGAGAGTTTCTGACTGCAAACCCAACACCATGCAGTCTTGGTTCGTCTGGTTCCTTTCCCTGCCAGAAAAAAGTATACTCCTGTTCCCTGATGCTGCCATTTGAGGGGAGTCTGGTCTCCTGTAGTGCAGCGATGTCAATGTCCAGCCTCAAGAGCTCACAATTGATGATTGCTGTTTTTCTGAAGTCATCAACCTGATCAAGGTCTATGGAAAAGCCAGGGCACATAGTCCTGACATTCCAGCTTGCTAGTCGCAAGATCGGTGGTTTATGCTATTTTATTTCTTTGCCTGGGGCGAGGTTTTCAGTCTGCTTGTCGGTCTGTTCCCTTAGCTCCAAGCACCCAATGAAGCAGGCAGACTGTGGCGGGTCAGCACCTTACTGGCTGGGTAGGATTTCAATAATCCCTCCCACCGTCGGAGACAACCCGTAGCGTCTGAGCATATGCCAATTTACTCTGGACTTATCACTCGTAACTGCTGCCTCCCGTGTTGGTTTTTTATCACTGTGAGCAGCGATACTGGAGTGGCCTCTCCAGGACGAATAGCCTGGGCACGGTGTATGGAGATCCTGGGCTGCCCATTCTTCAGAATCCCCATCTCGGCCTCGCTAGTGGGGTCCAAAGGAGTGAGAAGCACGACATTTGGCACCTGGCTTGGCTGCAGGAGTTGCCGGAAAGGTGACAGATAGTCATTCTTACCGCCTAAGGGGCTCCACTCTGGATTTCTGTCGGGTTTACTCCTTAGCCTTTACTCCTCCCGGAGATATCCACAAGGCAGTGGAGCCATTGTCTGATGGCTGTAAAACTATTTAACCCATAGCTGGGGGTCTGTTGTGAACCGCTCTTAGTCTGACCCATCACCCAGGACCTGTTTGCCATGGGAGACCCTACCAGGGGCATATAGCCCCAGGCATCATATATATATATATATGCCTACATGTCATAATGGATAGTCATCGCATGTATCAGAATTAAGCTATCTATTTGCTCGCACACGAGCGCCAACCGTTTTTCCGCCGTTAAAATAGCGAAAGTGGATTTGGACACGCCCTGAGTGCACCTGCGCCGTGCACTTTACACTTTGCGTTTAGATTGTTAAAATAGGGCCTCTGAAGTTACACAAAGTATGTTTTACAGCTGATATGATCACCAATAAGATTTTTCATTTTGGCCTTTAATTGAAAAAATTTATTTGAATGATATACTGTATATATATTATTGCAATTTAAAATAATAATTAATCTGGTTCTGTAAGAAAAGGTCAATCAAGATAGCATTTAATAGATACAAAGCAGCAGAAACTCAATTATTACTCAGTTTCTGTGAATTTAATTAAAACGCTTATGTTTTCATGTCCTCTGCACAGCCTTATGTCAAAGTAGGGATAATAAGGTTAAAAGTGAAGCTAAATTATTTATATATATATATATATATATATATATATATATATATATAAAGTTCTGCATAAAGTTAACCCTAATGCATTAGTATTTTTTCAGTAACTATTTCTGTAGGTAAAATTGATATGCCAGTAGTTGACAACAAGTTAACACTTTATGAGTGAGTCAATGAATCATTTATTTAAATTATTAGTTGGAATTCAATTTAATTAGTTTTTTATTCAATAACTGAATTCAATGAAATTAGTTTTTTATATTTATTAACGAAACACATGCAGATTTCTCAGGTCCTTGCAATTCTGCTGTGGGGTTTTATAACTTTTTTCACAATTTACATTGAACGATGTTTATACCATTTTTTTTTGAAGCAGCTGCATGCCATATAATGTTATATGAAAATAAACAAGCTGAATACACTCTTGAAAAAGACTCTCGAAAACACTCTTGAAATAGTATTAAGCTTCAAATGTCAACAATACATTGGATTGGTTTCTTCTTAAAAAAAAGAAAAAGAAACAATATGGATGGTATAATCCTATAGCAAAACTAAACAAACAAACAAAAAAACCCTTAAGATAACCTGAAGAAAGAAAAAACACATCATAGGAATGCAGAATAACATAAGTGGACTTTGAACGATTGATTGCCCCTTTGAATGATTACGTAATTGTGGCATCCTTAATTCTAATCGTGAATAGAAATTTGATTAATTGTGCAGCCCTACCATAGCCCACATATATGATCATCCTCATGGATTTCTCATTCTAAATATTTAAAAGGCAGCTATATATCTGTGGATATTAAAACCCAGTTCCAGTATTTAGTTACTATTAGCTTATATTATTCCTTTTTATACTCACTAATGCACTTTTTAAATTATTTAATCATGTTTATTTACTTTATTCAAATTTATTTAGTTAGTTTAATCTTATTTTTATTGTCTATTTATTATAGTTTTTACCCTTTTACAACTTTTTTTTTCTTAAACTCCAGTTTGAAAACCCCTGAACTATATTATATCTCACAAATGTGTGTTTGTTTTTTCTCAGGCTTTGTATTAGCAAACATCATGAACGAGAAGCCACAGAAGCAAAAGAAACAGCTGTTATTGATGGAGACTACAAGAAACTGGGCCCAATAAAGTAAGTCGTGGAGCATTTCAACATTTCAAAAAACCCTCCGTTTCTTTCTTTCCAACAATAATTGAGTTAAAATATAATCAGGAGAAATAGAATAAGGAGTTATTGCTTTCTTCTTCATTCTTTTTGCCGTTCTTCTGTTCACACGAGATCCAAAGTTTGTAACTGGATGATCGATTTTCTTCACCAAGGGGTAAGCCACACAGTGAAAGGCATGCAATGAAAAATGATGGAGATATTTTGAGTGACACATTTTCACATGAAGATTCATTTCAGATGAATGCAAGATCAAAACTGTCATATTCTGACTGCATGTGAGCATCTCGTTATATCTTCAGATTTTTAGAATAGCAGTTTTCAGATTATAGAGTGTTGATTCATGAAAGACCTTTATCAATACAGTTTATCTCTAAAGATAAACTTTAGGGACTAAAAACAAACAACTTCATAAAAAATGTGTGACGAGTGGGGCGGGGCCGAGGGATGTGGGAACACGAGTGAGGCCGGTGGAGTGATTGGGAAATCCGCGACACCTGCGACCCACCACCGGTCTCGAGTCCCACAGAGGAGATGGAAGGATATAAAACTGGAGCGACAACAGTGAAGGACGAGAGAGGACCAGGCCTGGGCGTTATTTTAGGTTTAGGTTTTATTTTGTGCGCATCAGTCGTCCGTGAGGGGCTGGAGCGCTGTTTTGTGTTTATTTTGTTATTAAAGCTTAATTTTGATTGTCCACCGGTTCCCGCCTCCTTCTTCCCGATGATTAGGAATTTTTAACGCATTACAGTGGTGCCGAAGCCCAGGAGAAGGAGGGACGCGCTGCTGAAGATCCCTCGCCGCTGTGGTGAATCCGCGGTGCCATGGAGCAGGCGAGGAGGATGCCGCCATGGACGCTCGAGGCGGTGGGCTGGAGTGAGTTGCCGGGGACGGGCGAGCTCGCTGCCGGCCGCCCACTATATGGAGGGGCGGCTGCCGTCCGTGAGGGAGCGGAGGAGTCGGCGCCGTGCGCCAGAGAGCCTGAGCCTGCTGCCGTCCGCCTGAACGGGGAGGAGCAGGGAACGGGGGACTCCTGCTGGCTGCCCAAAACCGGAGGAGCCGTCGCCGTCCACCGGGCGGCGGAGGAGTGTCGTGCTGTCCGCCGAGGGCCGTCCAGTGCCACCGCCAGGCACCGCGGAGGAGATCACCCAGTTGGTGGAGGGCCGAGCAGCAGTGCGTCGGGGAACTGGAATTTTTTTTTTTCCTCTCTCCCCTCTCTCGTCTCTGTCGCTCCTCCTTCCATCTCCTTTTCTCTCGCCTCGTCTGTCCTACCCCCAGGTTCCCGCAGGTCCCTGTGAGCGGTCTATCCGGAGGGAGGGAGGGGGGGGGGAGCGCAGTCTCGAGGGTACCCCCCGGCCTGCGAGGGGCGATGGGGGTATGTGACGAGTGGGGCGGGGCCGAGGCATGTGGGAACACGAGTGAGGCCGGTGGAGTGATTGGGAAATCAGCGACACCTGCGACCCACCACCGGTCTCGAGTCCCACAGAGGAGATGGAAGGATATAAAACTGGAGCGACAACAGTGAAGGACGAGAGAGGACCAGGCCTGGGCGTTATTTTAGGTTTTGGTTTTATTTTGTGCGCATCAGTCGTCCGTGAGGGGCTGGTGTGCTGTTTTGTGTTTATTTTGTTATTAAAGCTTCATTTTGATTGTCCACCGGTTCCCGCCTCCTTCTTCCCGATGATTAGGAAGTTTTAACGCATTACAAAATGTTTAACAACATTATTCATGTAAATAATAATCGGTATCATTTGTCTTCTCTCACAGCAATGAAGACGATGTTTGAATGCTGGTTTTCATAATTTATTTAAAATCTAATATAATTCAGACCAACACAATGGATATATATTTATACATTCACGTAAAGGTCAAATGCATTTTATATGTGCTACAACAAAACTCTGTCATCAGGATTTGATTTATTCTTCAAGATGAAAAATTTATAGAATTAGTTAGGAGTTACTTTAATATGTTTTTGAAAAATTTTATTCAAAAATACATATTTACTAAGAACAAATTAATGTCAAATTTATATACAGTACAGTACTGTGCAAAAGTCTTAGGCCACTAGTATTTTCACCAACAAAAATGGTTTTAAGCCAGTTATTTCTATATTTTGCTGTAGTGTGTCAGTAGGAAATATCAGTTTACATTTCCAAACATGATTTTTGCCATTATTTGTAATAATCCAGTGATATTTTTGCTTGCACAAGTAATCTGACAGCAGCCAGTGCTCCACACAGAGATCTGATCTCACCATCATCAGTCTTTCTGGAATAAGATGAAGAAGCAGAACAAACTGAGACAGTATAAATCGAGAAGAACTGTGTCAATGTCTCCAAGAGACTTTAGTCTGTACATATGTAAATAAGTGTATCCAGAAATAAGGCTTCCTCCTCTCCCTTTTTTATTTTTATTTTTTTGTGATCCATTACACTAATGCACTTATTCAGAGAGGTTCAAAAATATGGACTATTTGATCTGCATCCTCCACAGAGCTGGCCTTTCTCTATCTGCAAGATGACCTTTCTCTATCTGCAGGATTGCAGTTCAACTCGAGTCACACCAAGACAAACCCACTTGGACACAGAGAACCGAATAATGTGTGCAGTGGGTGGGCTCAAAAGGTGATTCACCACCTCTAGATGAGAGGAATATGATTGAAAGCACGCCGTTTCTGAACATGAGATGATGAATCAGTTAGCAGGGTTATGGCAATTACATTGACTCAGTGGTTCATATTAATGTGCTGAGATCAGGACTACTGAAAATCAGGATTACTTCTTGCATTAATAACTTGTCTGCACAATAGTTTTGACATTTTCATTCACACAGCACATCTTATCTGCAGCTGCATATTATTTAATGGCAAAGTGTGAGTAAGTGAGTTTTCTACAGGGTTTCCCCACCTCCTTAAAAAGTCTTAGTGTGGTGCTACAGTGTTTACTGTCATTATTTCTGCCACTTCAAAAGCGCCTCCTGCTGGCAGAGCTGTTGTTTTTGATTGGACCAATGTGAAAATCAACACGTTTTTACGGTGCTGGACTCTGCTTCGTCCACGGTAAAAGCCGATCCAGTGATTCCACAGTGCAAAGTTGATGTATTTCCTCCGACCAGCACAGATCAGCTCCAGGCATGATGAAGCGGATATTGTCCTCTTTTGGAAGGCCAAACAAAGTAGTTTCTTTTTCACAGTGAGAATGAGAATAAAAGGTACACCTTCTTTCTTTGCGTACACATCTGGGCGGCATTATGCAAATCTTCCCACATAGTAACGTAGAGATGTGGGGCGTGTTAGAACTAGACATTTTTTTGGGGGGTGAACGAGTCTTAACTTTGAAAAAGAATATCTTTTGGATTTGAGACTTTGCAACTTTAAAGATCTTCTTTATGCACCAAGAGCTTGTAACGCTCCAAAGCGAAAGGAAAATTTTAAATCGCAGCATATGACCCCTTTAATTAATAGTTGATTCACAATAGGTTTTTTCATTAATAATTGATAGCTTTTCCATACAAAAAGATGCCTTTTTTTCCTTTTCCTTCTTTTACTATAGAAGTAAACGTGTAGTAACCTTGTTTTTTTTTTTTTTTTTTAGCAAATTGACTACCATTTGTATAACCACACTTTTATTAAAAAAATACCATGGTTAAAATATGGTTAGTGTCAGTGGTGGAAATGGCCAAAATTCCCTGGGGGAACTCTAAATTGGGGTTACTGTCACGGTGTCTGGTCTGTGTTTCCCTGGGTGTCCACTAGTGGTCTCACTTCCCCATAGGCACCTTACTGCAGGCACTACATTTCCCACAAAGCATTGTCCCTTCATCACGGTAATTGCACACCTGTTAATTGCACTCAGGTGTTTTCACTTTCATAGTCATTATCCTGTCTATTTAAACTGGTCTGTTTTCTGTCTGTGTCATGGAGTCCTTATTTTCCGTCACCTGGTTTCCTCGTGTTCCTTCTAAGTTTTGAGTTTCCTGTTTTGTTTGTTTCTGGACTGATTTTTGGTTATGACCCCCTGTTTGTTTTGATCCTGATTTTTGGATTACCCAATAAACACACACTGCTCTTGGATCTCTCGTCTCCTGTGTCCCAATCGTTACAGTTACTTCTAGACGGCTTTTCAGAATTAATTATAAAAACCTTTATAATCTATAACATTATACTTATTTTATGTTTCCTCTAAACCATATGTTTTTTTTTTAGGTATCAAGATCAAGGGAACCTAATGTAATTTTATTTTTAACTTTTCTTTTTTATTATTATAACAAATGTAATTAGTACAATAAGACACAGTCAGGAAGCATAAGTTACCAATCAAATTAAATATCTATCTATCTGCACTACAGAGTTGGCACAGAAGAACACAGATTAACATCTTGGAAGGGAGAGGTGGTTAGTCTTAATGGGTCGTGTTTCAGTCACTATTTCATATTCATCCCGTTATCCGACAACAGAAACCGTCAAATATATAAAGGAAAACAGTTTTTATAATTTAGCTGCATCAAAATACAGTATGTGGCACAGAGAGGCAAACAAATGTAATAATTAATAATGAATGTAAATTTTGGATGTTCAGAAGTGAGCTGCCCTGTCTTGCAAAAATGCAAACAGGTTTGTGTAAGTAAATTGCTCAGTACAAAGACAAAGAAGTAATAGGAACCTAGTATTTCTGTTAATTCTGTTATTTCTGTCTAATAGACATGAACAAGTTCTTTGGAAAAACATCTATGACCTATGAAACATGTCTACTCTTCATGCTCTGTTAACAATGGTTTCACTAATAATAAACATATATTACATAAAGCATCCATATGTGTCCATGTCAAGTCAAGTCTGCTTTATTGTCAATTCTTCCACATGTACAGTACATAATTGAAACTGTGTTACTCTCAGTCCCTTGGTGCATACAGATAACACTAACAGTAGAACATTAAATTGAGATAATAAAATAATTGTCCATGCCCATGTTGATTAGATTAAAATCGTGAAGGCCTGGTTTCACAAATGGGGTTATGCTTAAGCCAGGACTAGGCCTTAGTTAAATTAAGATATTTAAGCAACTTTTACAAAAATGCCTTAGAGGAAAATTTTACAGGTGTGCATCTTGACACAGAACAATGACACTGACATATTTTAAGATGTGTCAGAGCAAGATATTTTCAGCTGAGACCGCTCAAACATGTATTTTAGTCTGGGACTAGCTTAAGCCTTGTCTGTGAAACCATGGGGAAAAGTATTAATTTAAGGTACGTTTAGAACAAATAAAAATGTGTGATTAAATTGCGATTATTCACAAGTTAACTCATTACAATCATGGAATAAATCTTATAATAATATATTTTAATTGATTGACAGCCCTATAAGTGAAAATGACTAAAATAAAATTACGCTGGTAACTCATCAGTGGACTTTCCTCATCAATATAGGCTATATTTTTTCACACTTTTGTCACTCATTCAAGTTTTTATATGAATGAACCTCTGAAGGGAACTGATTGTCTTCAGAAAAGTTTCGATCGCATTTTCATTTTACCTGTAACGTGGAGTCAGAGATGTTCAGATTCATATGCAGTAGTTTATTATTGAGAATGGTCAAACAGGCAAAGATCAGAAAACAGCGTAAGGTATGTCAGGGGATATCCAAAATCAGAACCAGAAACAAGCAGAGGTCAGACAGAAGAGAATCACAGTTGGTGAAATGCCAGGCAGAACTAAAAAAAGACTTTGCAATCATTAAGAGTCCAAACACAGTATATATAGGGGAGTGGTAATGGGGAACACCTGGTGGTGATTAGCCCTAAGCACGGGATTCTGGAAAATGGAGTAGGAAATGAGTCCTGAGTGGAGTGCCCTCTACTGGAGTTCATGGGCACTCCAGCTGACGATGGTGACATTACCTGATAAAGTATCATTTATTAGCTGAGCTGCTTTGTTTACAGCCGTTATATACTATATATCTCTGATTTTCCAAAAGCACCTCCTAGTTGCAGAGAATGAATTTGCATTTTCAATAATCCAGTCTGCAGTTTTTGTTCAGACCAATGCGAAAATTCACCCACATAAATCTGTTTTAAATAATACAATAATTTATACTTCCAAATCATCCCATTCCTTAAAAAAATGGTTTAATTGTGAGGTTTATCATTTTATAATTTATATATATGTATATATATTTTTTTGTTAAAACTTGTATCTCAATGGTAAATCAATTGTTATTTTGTGGTCTACAACATCAAATAATAAAAGTGTCTGCTAAATGAATAAATGTAAATGAAAGAATCCCATTATAACGTACATAAAAAATGTAGAAACATCGAACACAACAATATGGCACCATTGTGCAGCAGCAAGCATCCCAACAAAAAAGGAACCTCAAGGTTGATCTAGTTAAATGTGTGCAAATGTATAGGGCGCCATTCCTATATTTGCCTGTGGCCCCCAATTCACTAAATCCCCACCTGTTTGCTGGTCTTAAAAAGTCTTAGATTTGAGCTTTAAAATCCTCCAGAAACCCTGTTTCTGTTTTAAAGCACTTTTCTATTTTAAAGCAATGTCTTTTTACAGTCGACAAGGAATGTTTGGGGATAATTTCCATTATGTTTGTCCGTTAGTAATTTTCTGTGAAAAAAATTGTTTTGATTGCTGTCTTTCCAAAAATGTTTCACAAATTCATCTTTCTTTCAGACTGCTAATTCTCACACATTCTCTGGCCCCTACAATATTTCGATTGTCCTACCAGTGGAAGACAGTGGAAGTTTTCATTAAACCTTTTTTTAAAACCTTAAGTGACCTCACTTAATTAAAAAATTAAACAAATTCACAAATTAAGTAACAACAGTAAACTCATTAAAAGCATCTGATAACTAGTCAACCAAATAACAACCAGCTTCCATCAATTCATGGCTGTGTCCAAAATTCTCACTACATGTTTCTGTGTTTATCTCCTTTCAGCTACGTCTCTGACGCAGTAACTGGAGTCATCATCATCTCCATCCTCTTTTTCTTTCCAACCCAGCATCCTTCTCTCCACTGGTGGTTCGATTAAAGAGGTCAGTGGGTGGTTTATTGATTTTCTGCTTGTGGTCTTACAACAGCTGAGAGCTATGGAATTATACATTTTAATTTGAACAAACTTCACAATCAATCAATATGATTAATTTTTTTATAAAATAAATTATGGCCCTAAGACATAATACAGTAGGCTTGTATAAGGCTTGAATTTGGTAAAATAGGACACTTTTTTTGTGTTGTGATTTTATTTATTTTTAATTTTTTGGCAGGATAAATCTTGTTACTGCATTCGGTTTACCACAGTAACTTCCAAGCAACAGTTTTTTCATGCAGTCAAAGAGGTTTCAGGAGCATGTCTGAGTGCGGTTAATGTGGAATAAGACGAGGAATGCTAATGATTCAGATTAACGCATCTAAGAGAGATCCAGCAAAGAACTGTGTGCAGAGGGATTATAATAATCTCAAACAAATCACATATCACTATTTCATTTACACTGTGTACATACATACTGTATCTTTGGTCTTTAATTCAGAAAAAAAATCTGTTTTTTATTAATCTACTCTGCAGAGAAGGTCTCTCGGATTAAAAATATTTAGTGATTAGAGGTTTGGTTGAAAAGTGGTTGTAAAATTTCTAGTTGGCTTATTAGAAGTTCTGTAAAATAATAAAGTGATATGTAATAATAAATGTTCTTTATTGGCATCCAAATAGATCCATTAAGAACCTTTAACATCCTGTGCACAAAAGTTTTATGGTGGAAAAAGGTTCTTCAGATTGTTAAAATGTTCTTCACACTAAGAAAAAAAAGTGTTTTTTTTAAGACTTGTTTACTAAAAGGTTATTTGGGGAAGATAATTCTTCTATGGTATAGAGAAAAGCAGAAGATAGTTTTCCTTGGAAATTGAACCCATGACATTGATGTTGTTTAGGCTAGATGAGCAACAGAAAAAAAAAATGTAGCCATATTATTGTCATTAGATTTGCTGAGATGTCTTCTACATGGCTTTGTGTTCATTTGTAATGTTGTATTTTTGGCTCAGTGCATTAATGTTTGGCAAATATAGATTTTTGTGCAGAACTTCAGAGGTTGATTCATCATAGTAATAGTAATGAAGTGAATATTGAACCAATTTTGTGAAACCACGTTGGCTTCAGTGTTAGGCCTGTATTGTGAATTATTTTTTCATATTTATTAGAATTCTTTTAAAGGTGCACATTAAGTTATTAATTCTAGGCCACATGTAAAACCTGTGCTGTCTAACTCACTGGCAGTATTTTAAATTGAGAGCTGTGAAGTAGCAGCATCAAACATTCTGGTGTCCACATTTACCATTTTTAGGAGCAATCAAATGAAGTAAAGATCTACATTTCATATCTTCTCAGTTGAATTTTATTCTCAGCCTGTTCCAAATCAATTTTCTTTTCTTGAGCAGTTCAAAAGATGTAATCAAATTCAGATGTCAAAAACACAGCATTTCCTGTAGCTGTTTTGTGCAACAACATAAACCTTGAGTGAGCTGTAGGATGAAACCGCCTTGAACTCACTGTAATGTTATATATATATTTATTATGTTTGTGTATTTGTACAGGATCATTCAGATTAATTGTCAATCAATATGGGTCTTTTTTTGTTTGTTTTTAATTAGCAACCCTTGACCCTCCAATATATATATTTAAAGGATGTAAACAGAATGTCTGTTTACATCCTTAAATCTTTCTTTCACATAAGATTTGCCCTTGATATGTTCAGTCAGCTTGAGGTCATAATTAATTTTCATTTCTATCTTTATCTCTCCAGACTCAAATACATCATATGTGCCCCTGTTGTCATGGAGAAAAGCTCAGGAGTGTGTGCCGTGGAATATGACTTTACTGCTGGGTGGTGGATTTGCAATGGCCAAAGGCTGTGAGGTACCTCATTATCTGCTTTTTACTTTTTGGACTGAAAATACAAGCTGGAACTTGACATTACATGGCTGAAAGTTCAAATTGTAATTAGTACCTAAAAGGGCCTAATTCAGTCAATCTGTTGATAATGCACTGAAAATCAGTAGGGTTAGCAGTAAGGATAGGAAAGCACCTGCAGCCTCTCGCCCAAGTCCCTCCTGCTGTCGCAGTTATCCCCATCACAGCCTTCATCGCCTGATTCACTGAATTGACCAGTGACACAGCCACCATCATCATCTTCCTCCCTGTCATGGCTGAACTGGTATGGACAAAACATATATACACAGTATAAAAGCATAAGAAGTCTTTTAAGCTTACCACGACTGCATTTATTTGATTAAAAGAAAGAGTAGGTGTGTTTTCATGACTCACTGCTGTGTGTGTTTGTGTATGCATTTAGATGGGTTAAATTCAGAACACAAATTCAGAGTATGGGACACCATACTTGACTAAATGTCTTGTCACTTTCACTAATATAACTATAATTAAAAAGTGTTTTCTATTTTAATATTTATTTTTCGGACTATAAGTAGCACCTAAGTTGTAAGTTGCATCAGTCCGAAAACACTTCATGATGAGGGAAAAACATATATAAGTCGCACTGGACTATAAGTCGCATTTATTTAGAACCAAGAACCAAGAGAAAACATTACAGTCTACAGACACGAGAGGGCGCTCTATGTCTTCAGTGGTAGACTACAGGAGCACTGAACAGCATAGAGCGCCCTCTGGCAGCTGGAGACGGTAATGTTTTCTCTTGGTTCATTTCTCTTGGTTCATGTCAAATTAATTTTGATAAATAAGTCGCACCTGACTATAAGTCGCAGGACCAGCCAAACTATGAAAAAAAGTGCGACTTATAGTCCGGAAAATACGGTAATTCAAAGAAGTGACATGTATTTTTTATATTTTTTAAATTAAGATTGTATATTTAAAATTGTTATAATTCATCTCAAGCAAAATGAAAACAGCTTGATGTGATTGTTTCCATACATTTTTTAGTGTGACATAAATGTCCCAATATTAAGCATATATGATTCTATAATTATGATCATAGTCATATTATCCACCAAACACTTTATTTTCAGGCCATCCGTATGAAAGTCAACCCACTGAACTTCATGATCCCAGCAACAACTGGTTGCTCTTACGCTTTCATGCTTCTTGTGTCCACACCTCCAAACTCAATCGCCTTTGCCTCCGGACACCTGATGGTCAAAGATATGGTGAGAAAACAACTACAAAAACACATTACATCCGAGCACACAGTTGTTTTCGGTTGCTGAATAAGACGTGTATAACGTTCCCGGGTGAAAACAGGGTTTGTGATGAACATCCTGAGAATTCTTTGTGTGTCTCTGGCCATGAACACATGGGGTCTTCATATGTTCAATCTGCACATATACCCTGATTGGGCGAGACCTTTAAATGCTTCCTCAGCAACTGTGGCTTTGTATACTATAGCGACTATGAATATGACAGGACAGAAAACAACCACAGAAACCAATAGGGACTCAAATTCGGTCCAGATTCTGTAAATACTGTAGATATAAGACTAAAAAGAAATGGAAAAATAGCTTAACTGATAAATTCCCAATGTGGATGGATCCTGACTATCATGACCTCACTTTATACTCAGCACTGCCCTCTTGTGCCTAGATGCCACTTCACCCATTCGGGGCAGTAAATTTAAAAATGTTTAAAAAATATGTTTATATATGTAGATTTAAACTGGTAGGAAGCATGTTAATTTCAAGATGTTACATTTTTTATGGAACTCTTAACATTGTTAATAAAGTATCATCTGCATCTGTGTTTTTTTTTTTTTAGATTGTAAATTTGTTGCGTTGACATTTGTATTAATGTTGTAAATTAGTTGGATTTATGCAATGTATGTTATAATTATTAATTATGTAACATTTCTGTTGTTGCTCATTATGTATAAATCCCAATTAAAGCTTTTATTCAGCAAGATTATCTTGAGTTATTGGTGATCCTCTAAACAGACAGTTACAGATTTAATACTCAAATCCATATTAATTAATCCATATAAAGACAATTATGTCCACTGTCATAACAGAACAGGAGAAAATACAGTGTGGGATTGATGGAAATGATAACGTGAAAGCTCAGAAGACTGTACTTGTTTTAAGAAAACCACTTGAAACAACAAGCACAGTATTTACAGACTTACCTCTTAAACATTTTTTTTTATCATTTATCTTCCATGAAAAGAGCAGTGTTGTTTTTTTCTGCCATGCCACATGGTGTTATGTAAGTGAGCATGTTAGAGGCTGTGCAGTGTGACCGGTGTTTGGGATTCATGTGAATTTGAGCAACCGAATGAGTCAGTATGAATGTGTGTTCAGCACCCAGCTCAGTGTCATAGGACTGAATATGTATAAATATGTGTGTCTTCTGTGACAAGCTCAATATGAAGCTGTTCTGCTATGATGATGACCGACCTTTCAACGTTGAGATATGACCTTATTTAAGCCTCCAACAGCCTCTTTTAACCAACAATAATGATGCCTTTAAGAAACTACCATCTCTCTATTTTTTCCTTCAGGTATGTCTGTATTTCTGCAGTTATAAAAGATTTATGGTTCCCAATAGAGACAATTAGCACCATAAATGAGCAAGAAGTAGACCAAGTGGAAGTAGGCTATGTATTAGATTAGTGGTAACACTTTATTTTACAGTGTTTGTGTTCTCATGTACATACTGAGATATATTATTGCACTACATTTAATAATTACGTAGTTGTTGATTTTGCTGTTGCTGATACTATAGCACTTCATTGCAATGCCATGTAACAAAACATGTTTGAAAATTTAATAATCAAATGTTTCATAAAGAAACTTGCTATTTAATTGTTGATACTCTAGATGTACATCTTCAACAGAATTTCCACCCAGAAAAGTGTCACATCCTCATCCTCAAAATCTGTGGGATTTTCTTTAGTGGAAAACTAAATATATTTTCTAGAATGTCAAAGCAATACTGCCATTAAGTGAAATTAGATGGGGACCAGCGGCAAGCTTTAAAAAAATGTGTCCATATGACTTTGTTAGTGGTTATTATATGACTTTGTTTGATTTTGTTTGAGGGTCATACAGTCACCATTCACTTTTAATGGAAAAAGCAGACTAGAAATTTGTATTATAGCAAATACTTTTTTTCGGTCTTATCTGACGTCTGTAAGATTTGATAACACATATATCACAGGTGGGCTCAGGAGGAAAGGAGCTGAGCAAGGGATTGTGGTTGAAGCAAAGGATGTGAAAAATGGAGTAAACTCCACCAGTTTCAGAATAACTCAAAAATAACTTTTCAAATGTTTGGCTCCAGCAGTGGTGATCACTCTGTATCTGCTAATGACAATCTTTTTAATAGTTCTGGACCACTTCTTGTATTACTTGGTGAAATTATGTGGTCCTTGGATTTCAAACATGCCATCCACCAACATCGGCATCAACGTCAACTTCAAGGTAATCCACTTCCCAAGTTTCTCCTTTCAGATATTCTGATGAAATGTAACTCCAAGAAATTAGTCTCTGACCTAATGCTATTGTTCCTCATTTGTAATTCGCTTTATAAATATATATCTGCTAATGTAGAATAAAGCATTGTTTTAAGATGTATACTTATGTACAAATGTGTAAGTAAACAAAAAGTCAAAGTAAACCGGAAGTCAAAGTCAAACAGACTTAATTGACTTCCATATTATAATTTTTCTTTCCATATGGAAGTCAGTGGCCACCGTCAACTGTTTGGTTACCAACATTCTTCAAAATATCATCTTTTGTGTTCAACAGAAGAAAGTAATGCAAACAGGTTTGGAACAAATGTAAATGTTTATTTCAAGTTAAAGCAGACGTTTCCAAAAATGAAAACACATAGTTAATGTTCACATCTGTGAAAAATAATAACAATTCTTATTCTTCTCTTCCGCTTTATCTTTCTAATCATCTCAGGTTGGAGCAGAAGTGGGCATCTGTCAGATCTTTAGCTTAGACTCTCAGGTAGAATTGTTGAACTTCAACAGAACTTACACAGCCCGAATACACTCTGATCCAAACGTGTGTGAGGCCCAATCCAGTAAACTGAACCCAGGTGTAGTGACAGCGCTGCTGTTCCTCTATCTGTTCAGCTACGCCCTGCTGCCGCTGGAGGTCTATGCACGACGCCTTCGAAGGAAAGTAGCAGCTTCTTTCTTCCAGGCTCAGGAGGGGAGAAGGGTTGAGTTCCTTATCGAGAAAATTCAAACTAAACAAAAAGAAAGACAGAATGAAGTTTTCTTCATAACCAAGCATCAAGATAAAGAAGTCTTTGGGATAATAGATCAGCTATAATACACTTAATACAAGGTTGTATGTTATATTTTTAATTGAATTGTAAATATTATTAATTATAATTCAAATTTGTGAATCAAATAGTTTGTTCAACAACATTTACTTCCTAAAAAAACAGACAGTTCTCATGCACAAAAGCGGTAAATTATTTTGGCTTTTGTTTTTTACTCATATTTATACTGCAGTTAAGAGGCATGTGTTCTGACCTATGATGCGGTCAAAGAAAAAAAAATACCTCAGTGTTTAACGGAGTGAGAACAGCTTTCTGCTTTTACCTTACAGTTCACAATCCATTAAAGGACTGTGTTTGTGACATAGTACCTGATCTGGAAGGACTGGATGATGGAAACATGGCACTAATGGACAAGAAATCAAAGGGTCTTACAGCACAGCAAGAAGGAACTGTAAATACTTAGGAGGCTGCCGTGGTTATTATATGTGTATTATACTGTATGTACACAAACTGAAATCAGAAAAAAGAGTCAGATACTATGTGCATCACTGTTAATGGTTTAGATAATGAGTTATATCAGAAAAAAAAACATTACATTTCTTTTTTCTTTTGTGAGAGAGATCTCACATCTTACTAACGTCAAACAGATCTGAACAGGCAGATTTGAATATGTGAACACACTACGGTTTATTATCATTTCAGGCTGATTTATCAGTTTGTGTCGTGCAGATTATAAGAAAATGGTCATGCAAAACTACATTGTGTGTTTTTGGCACATAAATACTGTACTGTTAACATTAAAAGTGGATTTTAAATATGTCAATTTTAAACCATATATCAGTGTTGGCATTAGTTTTTTTCATTCACGGTATTAAATGATGCATATTACAGTACACTTATACATGAATTTTACTTTTAGGGTTCACATATAGTTTAAAGGGACAGTTAAATAACACAAAAGTCCATCAAGAGTGCATATGGGAGGAATAAAGATTCTTAATTTGTCGCTTTTCCAACTACATCAGGGGTAAGTTCAGTGGTCACTTTCTTGAGCGCTACATTATTCTTGTCTCTGTCACAGCACACTTAAACAGCTTTGCTGCAGTGCCACTATCATCTGTCTCATAGCAACTGCTTCTTAAAGCTGTCCGCATCGCCATGACATTTCAAAGATAATACGCTGATAAAACCATTTTCTGGGAAAGAAAGTGCAAGCATTAGTCAAAGAAACAACCAAAAGACATTCAAAGCAATGAAAATGTAATTATTAAATGTTTAGGAGGAAAGCCAGTGAGAGCCCTTTAATAATATCTGATAATGGATGATAATGGAAATATGTAGAGTCTAAGACCCAGAACAAGAAATGAAAGGCAGAAAAGGAAGAGGAAGAGGAGTTGAATGAAGCTGATTCTGAAAATAACACTCTCAGGGCAATATCCCAGAGAATGTAACCCAGTAATGAAAATTCTGTCATTATTTACTCACCCACACCCAAAACCATATTTTCTTTCATCTTTGGAACACAAAGGGAGATGTTTTAAAGTTCCTCTTTTCTATGCAGCTACCATTAATGGGGACTGAATCTTTTAAGCTTCTAAAAAGATATAAAAATACCTTAAAATTACAAGTAAAAAGTCCTGTGTGCTATAAGACGTGTACTATATTCACTATATGTAAGTTACAGAACAGTTTTGAAATGTAAGTTATTAACTTAAAATCTTGTCACATGCTCTAGGCGTGTTAATGAGAACAGTATATTTAAATATTTCAATAGATTTTGTAATAATTTAAGTCTGTTCCTGATGTATTGCTTCTGAAGGCTTGGAGTAAAGCACATATTTTAGACCATTATTATGATTTTTATTCTTATTTTTTTCAATGAAACTGGATGGGTGATAAAAGAACCAGTACATTCTAACACATTTCTCTTCATGTTCAGAGAAAATAAAGTGATGGTTTAACATCATTAGGTTAAGTACATAATGACAGAATTTTCATTTCTGAGTGAACTGTTCCTGTTATTATTGTTTCTGAGAGCATTTACCAATCCACTTTTCCGGGTAATGTAGATATTATATAGAATAATCAGAAACACATTAAATATAAAAACAAGAACATTATTAAATTTCTTTTGTATGATGACAAAATGGATGCAAAGAAGGAAAAGGTCATTATAATACACATATTAGTGTGGAATTGAATGAATCAGCCCTCAGACACACAAGTTGAGATGATTCAGAGTTTATTAGTGCTGCCAGGAGTGACACATGTAGTGACACAGTTTAACGACACTTTCTCGATTGCATTTAAAAATACTCATTGAACATTCAAATCACTTCAATAATCACATAAAATCTGAGCAGATTTTTTAAATGGTTTTTCTAGATGTTTATATAACACATTTATTGGCATGTTGGACACTTCATTTATTAAAGTCTGTTTTTATACATAGCTGCATTGGTTTTGTACACAGCCTAAGCAGTTTATGAAGTAAGCATATGCCTGCAAAATCAGAATCAGAATCAGAATCAGAAAGAGCTTTATTGCCAAGTATGCTTGCGCATACAAGGAATTTGTTTTAGTGACATAAGCTTCCAGTAAACAGACACACAACAACACACAGAAAAAAATAAAATTTACGGGAGAATTACAAATTGGCAAATAAATAAGTGTATAAACAATTGTGCTATAAATGATAATGGAATAGGATTGAGTGAGATGCAGGAATGTTCTAGGATGGAGGGGTAACAAATAAATATAAGGATATTGCACATTTTTGCATAAGCATAAGTTTAAGTGGGAAACATTTAACTGTTCATGAGGTAGATTGCCTGGGGGAAGAAACTATTCTTGTGCCTTGCTGTTCTTGTATTTGCGGCTCTGAGGCGCCGGCCAGATGGCAAAAGTTCAAAGATGGGGTGACTTGGATGTGAGGGATCCAGAGTGATTTTCTGAGTCCTTTTCCTCACTCTGGATGTGTACAGTTCTTGGAGGGTGGGCAGGGGAGCACCAATAATCCTTTCAGCAGTCCGAACAGTTCTCTGTAGTCTTCTGATATCTGATTTTGTAGCTGAACCAAACCAGACAGTAATTGAAGTACACAGGACTGACTCAATGACGGCTGAGTAGAACTGTTTCAGCAGCTCCTGTGGCAGGTTAAACTTCCTCAGCTGGCGAAGGAAGTACAACCTTTGTTGGGCTTTTTTCACAATGGAGCCAATGTGATTGTCCCACTTCAGGTCCTGAGAGATGGTGGTTCCCAGGAATCTGAATGACTCCACTGCAGCCACAGTGCTGTTCATGATGGTGAGTGGGGAAAGTGCAGGGGGGTTCCTCCTAAAGTCCACAGTCATCTCCACTGTTTTGAGCGTGTTCAGCTCCAGGTTGTTAAGACTGCACCAGACAGCCAGCTGCTCAACCTCCTGTCTGTAAGCAGACTCGTCACCGTCCTGGATGAGGCCTATGACTGTAGTGTCGTCTGCAAACTTCAGGAGCTTGACAGAGGGGTCTTTAGAGGTGCAGTCGTTGGTGTACAGGGAGAAGAGCAGAGGGGAGAGAACACATCCCTGAGGGGCACCAGTGTTGGTGGAGCAGCTGTTTGACATGAATTTCCCCAGTCTCACTAACTGTTGCCTATCTGTCAGAAAGCTGGTGATCCACTGACAGATAGAGCTAGGAACAGAGAGCTGGGTCAGTTTGGTCTGGAGGGTTGTTGGGATGATGGTGTTGAAAGCCGAACTAAAGTCCACAAACAGGATCCTCACATAAGTCCCTGTTTTGTCCAGATGTTGCAGGATGAAGTGCAATGCCATGTTGATTGCATCATCCACGGACCTGTTTGCTCGGTACGCAAACTGCAGGGGGTCCAGTAAGGGTCCAGTGATGTCCTTCAGATAAGCCAGAACCAGTTTTTCAAACGACTTCATGACGACAGACGTTAGAGCCACAGGTCTGTAGTCGTTAAATCCTGTTATCTTGGGTTTCTTTGGAATGGGGATTATGGTGGAGCGTTTGAAGCAGGAAGGCACTTCACACAACTCCAGAGATCTGTTGAAGATCTGTGAAAAGATGGGGGCCAGCTGGTCAGCACAGATTTTCAGACAGGCTGGTGTAACGCCATCTGGGCCTGGTGCTTTTCTTCTTTTGTTTTTCTTGAAGACCTGGCGCACATCATCTTCACAGATTTGAAGAGCAGGAGGTATGGAGAGGGGGATTGCAGGAGGTGTTAATGGTTGTGTAGGGAGAGGGTCAGAGTGGGTGTTGGGGGTTTCAAATCTACAATAAAACTCATTCAGGTCGTTAGCAAGTCGTTGATTAGCCTCAGTGCAAGGGGATGGTGTCTTGTAGTTTGTGATGGCTCTCAGTCCTCTCCAAACTGAAGTAGAGTCGTTGGAAGTAAACTGGTCTTCCAACTTTTTAGCATAGGTCTTTTTAGCCGCTCTAATCTCTTTGTTCAGTGTGTTCCTGGCCTGATTGTATAAGACCCTGTCCCCATTTCTGTAGGCATCCTCTTTGGCCTGACGAAGGTGTCTGAGTTTTACTGTAAACCATGGCTTATCATTGTTGAATGTTAAATAAGTCCTGGTAGGAATGCATATATCCTCACAGAAACTAATATAGGATGTTACAGTCTCTGTGAGTTCGTCCAGATCGGTGGTAGCAGCTTCAAAAACGCTCCAGTCTGTGATGTCAAAACAAGATTGTAAATCCTGCTCTGTTTCGCTGGTCCATCTCTTCACAGTCTTTACTACAGGTTTAGCAGATTTAAGTTTCTGCTTGTAGGTCGGTATAAGATGAACCAGACAGTGATCAGAACGTCCCAAAGCTGCTCGTGGAACAGAGTGATATGCATCCTTTATTGTGGTGTAACAGTGATCCAGTATATTACTGTCTCTGGTGGGACAGGTAACATGCTGTCTGTATTTTGGCAGTTCACGGGAGAGATTGGCTTTATTAAAGTCCCCAAGAATGATTAAAACAGAGTCCGGGTGTTGTTGTTCTGTGTCTGTGATCTGATCAGCGAGTTTCTGTAAAGCTGAGCTCACATGTGCTTGAGGTGGAATGTAAACACTAACCAGAATGAGCGAGTGAAACTCCCGCGGCGAATAGAATGGCTTGCAGTTGATAAACTGCGTTTCTAGATCAGGACAGCACATCTTCTTTAACACAGTTACATCTGTACACCACCGTTCAAAAAATGTCTCGGTTATGTATAGTAACCCTCGTTCCCTTATGGAGGGAACGGAGACATTGTTTCAAAGTTTCCAATACTAGGAAATCAATCCCATAGACTCCCCATGTTAAAATGCCCAACTTTACAGCAGAAAAAAAACGTTTACAGCCTGGTACTGTAGCATTCATACGTGTCTACGACAGAGTTCTGTTGTTGAACATAAAACATGGAACAGGACTACATGCAAACACTACAGGTACAAAAATTATTTTGCTCTATATAGCTAATTTTGCCCTTTGTGACAACTGTGAGGGAGGTTAATTTCTTTTGTAACTCATCCATTTAAATTGTATTAAGCCTTAAAGTTCTGCATAATTAAGGGCTCAGCCACTTGAGTGACAGGTGGATTGCCACTGCTGTCACTGCCGTCGAGCTAGGTGGGCGTGGTTTCAGCAACCAGCTCCCGCCTTTTGCTCATTTTCGATTATCTGGGAGAGATGCTCGGTGACGCGCTGCCAAGATGGCGACGGCCACCTCGGCCCAATTTTGGCTTCAAAAATGCTCTTTTCGGAAACCAATGGGTGACGTCACGTACACTACGTCCATGTTTTTATACAGTCTATGGTCTCAACCCACTCAGAGGCAGTTCAGAGTTGTGGTTTAAGGGTAAAAATGTCTCAGTTCCCTCCATCAGGGAACAAGGGTTTCATACGTAACTGAGATGTTCCCTTTCAGTCTGTCACTTCCATCTAGTGTTGAAGTTTCTGACACTAGGGGTCTCTATACTAAACGGTACAGCTGCTGAACTGGATTACAAGACCACAAGGGCGCAGATGTTGACAAGCCTTGTATCACGACCAAATGCGCTTCTCCTCCTCATAACCTTCCAACACCCAAGACTTATGCCAAGAAAGCAGAGGTTACCTCAGACGGAGCCTTTTCTCAATTTGATAGGGAAACAGAATAAGTAATGGATGAAAGTCCTGGTAGTTAATGCTGGGAAAGTTTCTGTTCCCCCAGTGGAGGAAGGACACTACAGAGGTCATATTCATACCCAAAATGGAAGGTAACATGTTAAGATCAACCTATGGACTTACGGGACAAAGTACCACATAGGGAAGTTTTTGTGGTGGGCTCCACATAAGGAGAGAACTACCAAACACAGAACCTTGTGACAGATCGAGTGTCTGTCTAGGGGAGATACTGAATCCTAAGTCAGTGGAGTAATACACATATAGGGCTACACATAACTAATGCATTAAGTGAGTTCACTCACTAGCTCTCAATGGATTCTAATAGTGAGTTCCAGTGAAGGACCACTGAGAGATACCAAGAGGGAATGAGGTGTGGCCTTGGAGGATGCAATCTCTGGGTACCTCTTAGGAATCTTATAACCAGGTTGTGCTTCCCTACCAATCTGCCATCTATAGTGTTGTGATTCACTGCAATCGCAGCCACATACACCTTAAGCACTGAAGCAGACAAGTGCCTGTCCAGGCCCTCTAGGAGGAAGAATATCACAGAACTGATGCCACATCTCAGAGGATCCTTCCTGTGGGAAGAACACCAGTTCACGAAAATGTGCCACTACGTTGTATAGCTGACTTGTAGAGGGGGCCCTGTCCTGCGTAATATTATTCACCAGCTGGTGAAAATTCTCTGAATTCCTCCTGGTTGCGCTACATAGTAAGAGATGGCAGGCGAGTTGTGACATACGAACACTGCCCTGGTGGTTGATTTATGCAGTCATCGCTGTGTTGCCTGATCACACAGAACAGACAAGTTGCTTTTACAGTACATCCTATGAATTGAATTCAGATAATTTTTTTTCATTCAGTGACACTGCATAGTATAATTGAGCATGCGATTCTGCCTAATAATGAATTAATTTCTGTCTGAACTATTGTTTTTTATAAAGCTTCAATGAAGTCTCAAATGTCATGAACATTATCTGCTTCTCAAATGTAACTTGCTTACCTTTCCAGAAACATAAATTGTTAGAAGCTCAATTTTGTAGCAATAGAGACATCACGTGGACATCCAAAGAATTGCAGCAGGCTGTGGAGGAATTTTTGCCCAGCTATGTTATGGGATTCAGGGTAAAGGTATAGAATTTAACTCCATGCACTTTTGTATTTCCTGGTTCGATCAGCTAATGAGTTCTCTTAGAATCATAGTATAGAATCATTCTCTTAGAATTATAGTAGCCTATTGGGTGGACCGTTTTAATTTTATATATATATATATATATATATATATATATATATATAATTAAATTAAATGGTGCCAGAGTATAATAATAAAAAAAACAAAAAAACAAAAAAACAAACAATCAAACAATCAAGAAAAGCTTACCACTTCACTGAAAAATCGATATTATTTTTTTTTATAAAAATTACATGCTCTAATAGAATTTTTGCTTTTACATTTTAATGTGAAAAACTATTTATAAACTGAAACCATTGTGAAATTTCATTAATGATAAAGACAACTGTGTAATTTCACCACTGATCTATTATAGATCAGTGGATTACACTCTTTTATTGTACTTTCTCAGGGCTACTGCACCTGTGTGCCGTTTTTAAATGACGGTCACGCAGGTATCGTGCGTCATTTTCAGAGGCGGAAACGCGGAAGCAAAACGCGAGCACATTCCACGTCACTTGAGGTGGATTTAGCTCGAGCCAGAGCCAGGATCCCGACAGGAGAATTTAGCGCTTTGACGTGAAAGTCGCCGGATGTGATGCCACGAGCATTTTGGCTTCACACTGAAACTGACAGCGAAGGGAATATCAGCGGGTGTTAAACATAAACGGAGGTTTCATCTCAAGGTAATGTTTTGTGTGTGGAGCTGTTCCTGCAGGCAGAGCGCTTGTAGCAGGCGGCTGCTGTAAATGTCGCCGTTTTATTGGTTACTCCGTGTTTCTTGACGCCGTGTGTCCATCAGTGCAGCTGCTGATATGAAGGGTATATTTAATAATAGGCATGTATTCCGCAATTGTTCTATCTCAAAACATAGAGAGATAAGTTACCTAAATAGCATTTTTGGAGCTCTATAGCAGTGCTGCGATTCCCAAATATGATCTACGCGAGTATGATGTCCAAAAAATGCTGTTTTGACAGCCAGAAATCATCAGATTGCTGGTTATGGGCCTTTTTGCTTTGATTCATAGATTTTCACACTTTATTGATATTTACCATTGGCATAGTTTCGCGTTAGATTGTATGCCACTTAAATTACTTCTAATAAATATTAATTACTTCTAACTTCTAATTAGCGTGTAATGTTTCTAAATGTTCGTTATGCCAAATTTAATGTAGGCTACGTTACCTGTTTCCCACAAAACCCTTATTGTTATAGCTTGTGTGCCATCATTTATTTTTTACTTGAATAAAAGTTTAATGAGATGGTTTGTTGTTTATTACGACATTTACATTGTCATGATTATTATGCTACATACCTGAAAATAATTAATTGTGCTGTAGACCACAGTTACCCATTAAAACATGTAAGGTCAAGCAAACTAAGTAAAGCTGTCAAGGGTGTACCTCCAACTGTCACAACAAGGGTACGAAGTGTCTACATGTTTTGTAGATTTGTCAGAGGGAACACCTGATTCACCCTGATTTTAGTAAAGTACAGTATTAGCATAAGGTCAACACAGAATGCTTAATTTGCTGTACTTAAATGTGCTCTGCAAACAGAAATGCAAATGCAAATCCCTCCTGGATTTTTCACTTGTGAATCTAAATAATTTTGGCTATGGTGGGAAATTATTATTTTTTGCCTATTAGACACAGATAAGGCAGAATTTTACCAGCCTTTCAGATTTTTACCAGCCAATTAATTAGTAAGTGGATATATACATTATTTTAATTCACTTCTCCCCCACATTTGAGGACAAATGAGGACACTGGCTGACAAGTGGACTCCGAGCTCTTTAAAATAATAGGTCTGTGTCTGCTATTATTTTAAGGGACCCATTTTAGATTACCGTTAAAAGTTGTTGTACTATTTTCTTTACTTTTTCCACTAAAATACAAAAAAGAATACAATAATATTTATTAATGAGAATATACAAAACATACTTAAATTTATTGTCTTAAACTTTGTTCTTTCTTTCTTTCTTTCTTTCTTTCTTTCTTTCTTTCTTTTTTCTTTCTTTTTGACAAATATTAAATTTTTTTTGAAATTGTGCAAATGTCAAAATCAAGTGAACATGCAGTGATTTACATCCCATGGTAACTAGGATTTACACAAGCTTCATTCTGGATCCTGAGAAGAGATGATACCAACCCCTCAGAGGACCTCAGATGATGCTAACCCTGAATCAGCATACAGACCCTCCCAAATATTGCTATGTGCTATGCTAAGTGTGATTGTATTATATAATAATTGCTGTTAATAGTGTTCATCGTCTGTTTGATTGTCTATAATTGATTTTCCCCATACATTTCTGCCATATGTGCACAACCTGACAGTCACCACTGATAAGCTACTACTAAATATTGTAGAAACATAATTTTCTGTGAAGTTGCTTTTTCTATGATTTGTAAAAAGCACTGTACAAATAAAATTGAATTGAATTCTAATTAGTTTTTTTACTTACTTGGTTGGGATACTACTTGGGATCACATTTATTTATATATATATATATATATATATATATATATATATATATATATTTAACTTTGTTAAGGGTGTCATGCTAATTCTGAATCTGTCTTTTTACCTGTTTGCAGGGTGACTGAACTGGTGCTCGATCTTAATGGGTGAGTCAGGGACACGCCACTCCACCCTGGTCTCCAGGCTGCCCATCTTTAGACGTAGTGTGCGAAAGAGGCAGGACTCACTCCCCTCCTCACCCTCGTCCGGTGGTGTTGGCAATGGCGTCCACACTTCCTCTCCCTCCAGCACGAATTCCAGTTCCAGCAGCACGGGCAAACGACGCAGCCTGTTCCGCACACCGTCCCTCAGCTTCCACAGCAAGAGGAACAGCGACCCGACCCAGCTCAGCCTGGACAATAACAGCCAGGGATCTGAGGTCACCTTTCGAGATAGTTCCATCTCAAAGACACGACATTCATTCGGATTTGGCGGACACAAGAAGAAGATCACCCGATCTCAGACAGAAAACCTTGAGAAAGCATCCACCAACCGCAGCGTGTTTATTAATTGCATCAGTTCAGGGACCAACGAGGGAGATGATTCGGGGTTCCTCGATGATGTGAGCAGCAAGAGGTCTTCCAAGCATAAGAAGCAGCTGCTGCCCAAGTCCTTATCAGCTCACCAAAGGTTTTCCAAAAACTCATCCAATGTCCCAGACATTGGTCAGGATGGTGTGGAAGATCCTCCTAAAACTGGTACCCCAGGTTCCTGGCCTGGAGAACTGGCTGAGAGTTCTCTACAATCGCCCATTATCTCAGAAGACCGCACCACGGCAATAACACCGTCCGATTTTGTTCACGTCACTGAAGACTCTGTCTCAGAGGTGGACGCTTTGCCAGTCCCCAGTCCAGCTGCTCCACCTGAAAACAGCCAAGCTCTTTCTCCCTCGCAGGTGCCCTTCTCCCCAGCCCAGGCCAGCACTGAAAAGCACTTACTGCCAGATACCAGCCACACAGCCAACACACAGTGTGAGAGCACCACTGCCCATACAGAACCAGTAACACTGCAGACAGTAAAAGAGCTGAACTCTAACAATAACCCTAATGCTAACCCTGACCAGTCAGAGGTCAGTGAGACTGATCAAGCTCCAGAACTGAGTGAGGACAGCAGCTCCAACCCAGACGCCCGTGAAAGGCGGTCTAGGAACACTGTGCTCACCCAGCAGGCAGGAAGATCGTTATGCCTGAGCAAACTAGAGACCAGGCCAAGTCACCTGAGAAAGCCGCACACAGGTAATGTCACTGCTTTATTTGTTTATATAGAGCAGTGGTTCTCAACCCGCGGGCCGCATGTGGCCCGTCACGAATTCAAATGCTGCCCGCCATATGCTGAATAAAAATAAATAAATAAATAAAAAAACTTTCAGTTTTACAATTATTTTAATTTTTTACATTAATTAAAAAATTTAGGCTACTAATGAAATATAAGCTATATCCTAATGTTTTTATGTGAAATTTTGTTTTTCATATATTATTTTCAGACATGAGCAGACCTACTCACATAACATTACGCATTTAACGAACACATACAAGTTAAGGTAAAATTGAGCATCAGAATGGACAAATTTGTTTTAAGGGAGAAAAAAAGAAATGTCAAAAATGCCAGCGAATGAACATGTACAAACAAGAATAGTCGCAGTATCGATAGTGAAGGAGAAGGGCTGGATTTTCGGTTTGCCCCGCAACTCACTTGAAGAAGTTCAGGCAAATAACCCCATATACTACATAGCAATCCTTAATTGAAGAAATGTGGCAAAACATCTCTGGAGAGAACCTCATATTATTAAATTCGAAAGTGCTTTCCATATTTGGATCAACATAGGCTACATTTGTGAACGCACATTTTCTGCAATGTCGCGCGTCAGGGTCATGCTCCCGTGCGTGTCTTAAAGACTGCATCTTAAAGCCTCCTTATACTTTCTGCGTCCGTGAGTCCGCTATGGACCGCTAGGTAGGCATGACATAAAAATCATCATCGGAGAGTGTGTGCCGAGGCTCTGAGCAGACGACCGCGCGGACAGGTGCGCGTGGTCAGTAGGCTTCAAAAGCACAATTGCACAGGTGCAGGAAGTGTGAAGAATCCGGTCCGGATTGCTCACCCGGAAAGTATAACACAGGCTTTACAATCGCAACTTCTCTGTGCTGTTACTCCTTTCGAGCTGAATGTCACATAATTGGTTAGCTCCCGACAGCATCAGGTGCTTTATTTATGGGGAGTAGAATTATTTATTTATTTCAGTGAATGTAATAGATTAGATATCACAATATTTAGGCTATAATATTATAAATCAGGTTGGTTTGTATTAGGGCTGGGCGATATATCGATATAAAAAATATATCGATATATTTTTAGACGCGATATGGAATTAGACCATATCGCATAAATCGATATAGTTCAAATTTGCGCTGCTCCCCGCGCCAGCGCCCCTCCTCTTCGAGGGGAGGGGGGGGGGGGGGGGTGGGGGTGCAGGCACAGAGCCACTCTTCAACAAACATGGAGGAAGCAACTACGTCTGCGGAGCGCACGGAGGAATTGGTTAGTAAAAGAAAAAGCAGTGGCTCAGTAATTTGGAGATGGTTCGGATTCAAAGTATCAGATGAGCAACAACATCACGTTATTTGTAGGGAGTGCAATAAACAAGTTACAGCCAGGGGTGGAAGCACTACAAATCTTTTTCACCACCTAAAACAGTGGCACAAACTGCAGTACGAAGAGTCTTTGAAACTGCGCGCTGCAGAAGCCCCAGCCGCAAGCCATCGACAACCCGAAAAAGCTCCAGCCCCGAAACAAAGCTCACTGCAAACTTCATTTTCCCGCAATGTGCCTTATGAAAAGAAAAGTGTCAAGTGGTGTAATATAACTAAAGCGGTGTCCTACCACATTGCTAAAGATATGGTCCCCGTTGCAACTGTGGCACAAATCGGATTCCAAAAGCTACTGAAAACTATGGACCCGAGATATGAGCTTCCCAGTCGCAACTACTTTGCACGAGAAGCACTGCCACAAATGTACACTGAAATCAGACAGAGCCTTGCTGACCGGCTCGCTAACGTGACCCATTTTGCGTTGACCAGCGATATGTGGTCGAGCAGGACGTGTGAGCCTTACATGAGCATGACAGTTCACTTCATTCAAGACTGGGAGATGAAAACAGCGTGTCTGCAAACAAGTTATTTCCCCCAGGACCACACCGGTGAGCACATAGCTGAGGCCCTGCAGGACGCAATTGCAAGCTGGAAACTCCAAGAAAAGTATCTGGTTGCTATAACAACCGACAACGGGAGCAACATCGTCAAAGCGGTTGAGCTGAACGAGTGGCTGAGGATGCAGTGCTTCGGTCACAGACTGCACTTGGCTATTGGTGAGTGCAGTGTTGTAAGGAGTATTCAGATATTTTACTTTAATCAAAAACATTAAAATGTTAGTTTTTCCTTATTTTCCTTTGTGTTTCTGTCTGCAACTTTGTGTTTTATGCTGCTGTCTTGGCCAGGTGTCCGTTGAAATGCAGTATGTATTGTTAAATATAGGTTAAATAGATTAATAAAACACAAAACTTAAAGTGTTAAATGTAAAATCATTTACAATACAGAATGGTAGATTTCAGAACCATTTTTATTAGGTTTCCGTTATTGGATAAGAATTAGTGATGCATCGATGTATTTACCACTTTAATGTTACAGCTGGTAAAGGTGAGGTAATTATGACTTTAAAATGCTGGTTAGCCTGTTGTTATCATCAAGGTAACATATATATTTAGCTATTATGATAGACTATAGTTTTTTCTCTGGATTGAAAATAGCAAACTGCAAAGTAACTAGAAACTAATGTTGACACATATGCCTAGACATTGTGGAGTTTTTAGTGGAGTAGAAATATGAAGTAGCATTAAAAAATAGCATTAATATTAAATACTAAGAACAACAACAAGAACGGAACACGAGTAAATGTACATACAGTAGAGTCATCATTTATAAATTATACAAAAATAATAATACATTAAAATCACTTACATGATTAAAATTCAGAAAAAAATATAATATTTGATATTTATGATTAGTACTGGTGTTGATTAAAAAAATAAACTATGAAACAAGAAAATAATATTAATGTAGAATATTTCTAAAGCTTGATTTTGGATTAGTTGTATGAATGTGTTAAAGTGAAACCAGAGTCAAATTTCTCACATAAGCACATTTGTTTAATAGTTTTTTATGATTCTGACAGGACATGGCATGAATGACAAGCGTGTCACCCGGGCCATTTCTTTGTGCAAAAGAATTGTAAGCTGTTTTTCGTACAGCTGGAAGAAAAGGAGACATCTTGCTGAAGTCCAGATTCAGCTGGGTCTGCCAAGTCACCAACTCATAACCGAGTCTGCCACACGCTGGGGATCCAGGCAGCAGATGATAGAGAGAGTCCTGGAGCAGGAAGGAGCACTGGCCAAAGTCCTGTCTAATGACAAAAAGACCAGGCATCTTGTCCCTACCTGGCAGGACTTAGAGGTCCTAGAAGCAGTCCAAAAGGTCCTGAAACCTCTCCAGGACTTTACTGATGCTTTATCAGGTGAGGAGTACGTCACTCTATCATATGTGAAACCTGTGCTGCACCTTTTTAACGAAAGTCTCCTGGCATGTGAAGAGGGTGATAGCGAGCTTTGTAAAACGATCAAGACCAGCATTGTTGAGTACCTCAACAGCAAATATTCTGACCCAGCCACTACTGACCTTTTGGAGATGGCTTCATTTGTGGATCCTCGGTTCAGGGCCACCTACATCCCAAGTGAAAAAGTCGATGCATTAAAGCACAGAGCTGTCTTGGAGGTGGAGACGCTACTGGCTGATCAGAGCAGCTGTCAACCGCCTTGCCTATGTGTGCCCACTGTGCCTGAGCCTGCAGATGGAGAAGCAGCAGTAGCACCAAAAGCTAAGAGACTGGCAAGCTTCTTCAAGAAGCGCACAGCCACCACCACTGCACCAACCAAGAGGGAGGCTATTGAAAATGAACTGTCAAGTTACTTGCAGTCCGCAAGTGTGGAGAGTGACACTGATCCTCTCAAGTGGTGGAAGGATCATGAAGTTTTCTTTCCATCTCTGAGCCACCTGGCAAAAAAGTATCTCTTGGTACCAGCTACCAGTTCACCCTCCGAAAGGGTTTTCAGCTGTAGTGGCAATATCGTGACCTGCCACAGAGCATCTCTGAAGCCGGATGCTGTTGACAGGCTGGTGTTTCTCGCACAAAATCTTTAAACGAAGGAGGATACGCTTGTCTGTCTTCTAATGTCTACCTCAAGACAGCATTACTGTTTATCAAAGTAAAAAAAGAGGGGGGAAATGTTTATTGAGTTGATAATCTGTTTCTTGTGCAACTGGTTGAGACTGTTCAGATAAGAAATTGAGTTAACAAAAAGGAAAAGGTAACCTCAGGCTGATGTTTAAAAAAAATGTTCTTAAACTGATCACTTTTTGTTCTTTCTTTATATGTAAATGCTGCCCTTAAGTTACTAGGGTTTGTCATATTCTTTTGTGATGTTCGTTATTTGCATCTGTGGATTTGTTAGAAAGGAGAATAAAATCTGTTTTGATTTTAATAAGCCATTATAGTTGTAAAACTAAAAAAATTTTATATTGTACTTTTCTCATTTAAATATATTTATTTAGGAAAAAGATTGGCCTATTTTAATAGCCTATTTTATAGGCTATTTTTAAGATATTTTTTTTATTTAAATGTGCACCTTATGGAGCTTTGATTTCAAAAAAGGTACTCCTGTCCTATTGTTATACAGTATTATTATTTTTTTTTTTTAATTTTATTGTTATTTGAACAGCTGAGCATTTAATTATGAACCAGGTGAAGAAACCTGTTTACTATTTATTCAGTTGATTTTGCAACTGTTCACTGAAATGGCCGGTTTCAATAAAACTACTTGTGACGTCATATTTGGCTTTGACAGAACATTTGCTCTCACTTTGCGGAAAAAATATCGGGATATATATCGTATATCGATATTCAGCCTAAATATATCGGGATATGACTTTTTGTCCATATCGCCCAGCCCTAGTTTGTATTGGTGACGTAATATGTAAATTATATGCGTGTGGCCCGCGAGACTTGCACTGGACCATAGTGCGGCCCGCTGGAAAAAAAAGGTTGAGAACCACTGATATAGAGGCTATTCTGTTTCTGTTTTTTAGAGGAACAAGTTTTGTGGGAAGTTGTTCACATACTTGTTCCATGTCAGAAACATGTTAATCTTTGATCTTTAAACCAGTTTCACTAATCTTTCACTGAGATTTCATCTGTAGCTCTCTTATGACCTCAGAGCGTCCTCGATAACTTTCTGCTATACCAAGATAATTAACTGCTCTTTTCATTGGGAAAAAATTAAAGGGAAAAAGTTAGGTACTAAAAGTATTTGTGAAGTTATTTTTTTCTGGTTAAATTGGTTTTAAACATGATTGACAACCAAATTAATTGTCTTCACAATTCTGTTTTTGTAAGGCAGAATGACGTGAGCAGACTATCTGCACTGATTGGCCAATCAGCATGTAGTATTCCAGAGAACCACATAACATGCTAATTGAGAAGTCAGTCAATGCTGAAGAGATGTCAGACATCACATACTATTAATGCCACATTATTCATTATTTGTTATGAATTAATCGGTCACATAGTTAATTATCATATTTGTGTTTTAAAAATGACATTTAGGCTCTCATGTAATAACCTATAAAAGCTCTGCATAACATGTAACCTTAAACTGAATGTGTAACTGATCTTCACAGATCTGGAACTGCTGAAAGCTTGAACTAGTATTTTTATCCACGCAAACAAAAACTGGGAACTTTAAGTATTTTTAAGAAAAGATTCACCCCTCCCTTTACAAACAATACTTTATGCTCCAGTTTGGCTGTAGTTTTCTTATGACCTGTGATTTTCCTTTCTGTAAATGATACTTTTTCCTTATGAGTGCTTTCACTCCAGAATGCCTGTGGCTTAGAGGTTTATGTGAAACTAACCAGCTCTGCTGTATTGAATTTCCTGTAGTGGAGACCTGATATTGGCTTTACTATAGATCCTCTTGTAGGAGAGAGTGAACTCTACACTCAGTGGTTTCATTTACACTTACAGGCTTGGGGTCATTCATTATTATTCATGTAAATGATTAAGCTCTTTTTAAGGTTATTAAGTTTTTTTTAGTTATACTCGCTTATCTTTAAATAGAAGGAATATGTCTGGATACAGTCAGGTCTGTTGTTTGCCATGTTGACAGCAGATTCTTTTGGCAAAACCAGTATTCCATAAACCCTTTTTGTTTAATTTAGATGTGTTGAAAATTTGAGCCAGTTTATGTTTTGCATGTTTTTTCCTTGTGAATATATTTAATTATCACCGTTATTGTTTCTTTTTATGCAGTTTTTATGTGACTGTGTAGGTTTTGGGCTTTCACTGAGTATTTGTGTCAGTAGGATCCAGGATTAAAGCATTTATGATGATAATAGAGTACTGAAACATAACTAATGACTTTTTGTTAGACTGTTTCACCTATCCATGCTGTTTAGATTTTAATATCTACCCTAGGTTAAGAGAGAAACTAACTAAACTTATAGTTTGTGCCCTAGGCTTAACACTTTTTCATTGTGTATTCAATGTCTTTGCATATATATATATATATATATGTTTTACATATTCTTTAGATTGTGACCTAAAACCTAATCTTATAGTCCATTGAGATCCATCTCTGTACATACAGTGAGATACTGTTGAAATTTTAATAATTCATTTTGAGGGAGGAAACTTGGTAACAAGGTGTGTCCATATTTATTTTTTCCACTACATTCGAATATTGTTTTCCGTAGAAGTGCAAATCACAGTTGCAGTTTAAAGCAATTCATGTGTATATGCCATAACATTTTATTGTAACTTGAGTGTATTTATGATGTCTCGAGTGTGTGTGTGTGTATATATACATGTGTATATGTATGTATGTATATATATATATATATATATATATATATATATATATATATATATATATATATATATATATATATATATATATATATATATATATATATATATATATACATATATATACATACATATATATATATATGTATATATATATATATATATATATATATACATATATATACATACATATATATATATATGTATATATATATATATATATATATATATATATATATGTATATGTGTCTGTGTGTGTGTTTGTGTGTGTGTGTGTGTGTGTGTGTGATCAAATACAGTGCAATTGTTATTGTCCACTGCTTAATAACTCCGAACTGTTGGCCAGCAGCTCTCTGTTTTGAGGGATATGATTCTCTAATCTATGTTTGTATCCTTCACAGTGTCCATGTGCAGCAGTGTGAGCCCGTACCATGAGGTGATGCGCTTGGATCGACGTCTGCGGTCAGCCTCTGAGGGTGCAGGAGGACCCAGTCTTCACCTCAACCTCAGGGATCCTCACTGCATGGAGGGCAATACTTTATCCAAGCACAGAACCACTTCTTCATCTTCCAAACTGGGCAGCATGGTAAGTATAATGCAATTCCTTTGCTCTTGTAAAACCATTGATGTAGATTCTCACAGTGTCTTTCCAAGGGATTAAATTCCCTCCCAGCGATATAATCGCAGTGCTTAATTAGACAAATCCTCTCACACCATTTTACCCAGCAGGTCAGCATGGCCAGTATCCATGGGTCACTTTCCCTCTGTAGAAGATTCCAGTGCCTGAACATGTCGTGTGCCAAAAAAGTTATTAAACCTCAAGTTATGATGTTTTGGGGAACTGAATCATCAAAGGGATTATTGAAATTTTAGTTATAGAGAAAAAACATAAATATAAAAGCTAATTCATAAAAAACGAATTTAATAAAATAAGTGACACAAAGTGTTTCTGAATCATGTACTGCAGGGCTATACAGTTGGTGGCCCACCAATCATCTTTATCCAGCCTGAGAGAAGAGAATGCGCAGGTTGCACATACGCCTCGAGTTGTTTTGCAGTATAAGCACGTGACACGCCATTCCCGCATCTGCGACCTGCTTTCGCTTTCACCTCCTGTTTGTGGCTGAATACAAATTATCAACATAATTAATGGACAACTAGGCTATATCTGGGAAAAGACATCAGCGCAGTCCAGCACAGAGAAAAAAAAACCCCAAGATGAAGCCCATGTATCACTTTCAGGTAGCTACATTCCACTTCCTGTGAAATTGTTTTGAATGTTGACCTTAGTAACGGGTTTTAATGTCTGTAATAATTTCACCAACAACAACAACGCCATCTCCATCTCCATCCATCTTCCGCTTATCCGGGGCCGGGTCGCGGGGGCAGCAGTCTAAGCAGAGAACCCCAGACTTCCCTCTCCCTAGACACTTCCTCCAGCTCTTCTGGGGGGACAGCGAGGCGTTCCCAGGCCAGCCGGGAGACATAGTCTCTCCACCGTGTCCTAGGTCTTCCCCGGGGTCTCCTCCCAGTGGGACGCGCCCGGAACACCTTCCCGGGAAGGCATCCTGGAGGCATCCGGTACAGATGCCCGAGCCACCTCAGCTGACCCCTCTCGATGTGGAGGAGCAGCGGCTCTACTCTGAGCTCCTCCCGGGTGACTGAGCTTCTCACCCTATCTCTAAGGGATCGCCCAGCCACCCTGCGGAGAAAGCTCATTTCGGCCGCCTGTATCCGGGATCTTGTCCTTTCGGTCATGACCCAAAGCTCATGACCATAGGTGAGAGTAGGAACGTAGATTGACCGGTAAATCGAGAGCTTCGCCTTGCGGCTCAGCTCTTTCTTCACCACGACAGACCGGTACATCGACCGCATTACTGCAGAAGCTGCACCGATCCGTCTGTCAATCTCCCGTTCCATCCTTCCCTCACTCGTGAACAAGACCCCAAGATACTTAAACTCCTCCACTTGAGGCAGGAACTCTCCACCAACCTGAAGTGGGCAAGCCACCCTTTTCCGACTGAGGACCATGGCCTCGGATTTGGAGGTGCTGATTCTCATCCCAGCCGCTTCACACTCGGCTGCAAACCGTCCCAGTGCATGCTGAAGGTCCTGGCTTGATGAGGCCAACACTACAACATCATCCGCAAAGAGCAGAGACGAAATCGTGTTGTCACCAAACCTGACCCCCTCCGGCCCCTGGCTGCGCCTAGAAATTCTGTCCATTAAAATCATGAACAGAACCGGCGACAAAGGGCAGCCCTGCCGGAGTCCAACACGCACCGGGAACAAGTCTGACTTACTGCTGGCAATACGAACCAAGCTCCTGCTCCGGTCGTACAGGGACCGGATAGCCCTTAGCAAAGGGCCCCGGACCCCATACTCCCGGAGCACCCTCCACAGGCCGCCGCGAGGGACACAGTCGAATGCCTTCTCCAAATCCACAAAGCACATGTGGACTGGTTGGGCAAACTCCCATGAACCCTCCAGCACCCTGTAGAGGGTATAGAGCTGGTCCAGTGTTCCACGGCCTGGACGAAAACCACACTGTTCCTCCTGAATCTGAGGTTCTACTATCGGCCGGATTCTCCTCTCCAGTACCCTGGCATAGACTTTCCCAGGGAGGCTGAGAAGTGTGATCCCCCTGTAGTTGGAACACACCCTCCGGTCCCCCTTCTTAAAAAGAGGGACCACCACCCCGGTCTGCCATCCCAGAGGCACCGTCCCCGACTGCCACGCGATGCTGCAGAGGCGTGTCAGCCAAGACAGCCCCACAACATCCAGAGACTTGAGGTACTCAGGGCGGATCTCATCCACCCCCGGTGCCTTGCCACCGAGGAGTTTCTTGACTACCTCGGTGACTTCAGCTTGGGTGATGGACGAGTCCACATCTGAGCCCTCAGCCTCTGCTTCCTCAATGGAAGACGTGACAGCGGGATTGAGGAGATCCTCGAAGTATTCCTTCCACCGTCCAACGACATCCCCAGTTGAGGTCAACAGCTCCCCACCTTTACTGTAAACAGCGTTGGTAGGGCACTGCTTCCCTCTCCTGAGGCGCCGGACGGTTTGCCAGAATCTCTTCGAGGCTGACTGATAGTCCTTCTCCATGGCCTCACCGAACTCCTCCCAGGCCCGAGTTTTTGCCTCCACAACCACCCGGGCTGTAGTCCGCTTGGCCTGCCGGTACCTGTCAGCTGCCTCAGGAGTCCCACAACGGCGAGTGTCCAAGACATACGGCCGGAGGTCGGATGAAACGACCACAAAGTCGATCATCGACCTACAGCCTAGGGTGTCCTGGTGCCACGTGTACTGATGGACACCCTTATGCTTGAACATGGTGTTCGTTATGGACAAGCTGTAACTAGCACAGAAGTCCAATAACTGAACACCGCTTGGGTTCAGATCAGGGGGGCCGTTCCTCCCAATCACGCCCCTCCAGGTGTCACTGTCGTTGCCCACGTGGGCGTTGAAGTCCCCCAGTAAAACGACGGAGTCCCCAGTCGGAGCACTTTCCAGCAACCCTCCCAGAGACTCCAAGAAGGCCGGGTACTCTGCACTGCCGTTCACAACGCATTTGACTTAATATTCTAGTTTTCATAACTTAAAATGTATTATATAAAAACAATGAGGCAATAATGATTGGTTAATTAATAGCGTAATAATCATATGGATTTCTTGAATAACACTGTTATGTAGGCTAATACAAAATTACCAAAATTAACCATGGTTTTATCATATTTGATTTCTGAATGCTTGAGACTATTAAAATCAATCAGACAGCTGTATTAATACCATCATAGCCATAGGTAATTGTCAAGAGCTACAATTGTAATTTTAAAAATAATACAATTTAATTACAATGTATTTGTTTATTTACTTTTTGTTTATTAAGTGTCCAGTGTTTCCTATTCATTCAGTTATTTTGACGGCTCGTCACTATCAAAACTGACCGCCACAAATAGATTTTCCAAAAGCTTATACTTCGTTGAATAAATTTAGCGATTCACGTTTTAAAATTTAAATGAAGCGCGGGTGTTTTTATAAAACATTCTTGTACCCTGCAATTATAAATCAAGCTCATTTTTATGAGAAAAAAAAGGCATCATATATCAGCCATCGGCTGCGCTGATTTTTTAAAACCGTTTTGCCAGTGAAAAACCCATATCGCTCGACCTCTATTGACGAGCACTTGTGTGTAAACTCTAATGGACAAATACACTAAAACGCACACCGTTATGTCAAAATGTTTTGGTAAGTGACCGTTGTAACCGTTGACTGTTGTTAAAGCGGTCTTAAATGACCATAAGTCCAAAATTACCATAAATAGTTGGGAGAAAAGAGAAAGTGTGTCAGATGTGCATCATGTATATCTGGGTTAAAAGAGAAACCTGCTGCAATCTGTCTTTGATATAAATCAAAAAAAGGAACAAAAAAAGTGAGAGATCACTCACTTCTCTGCTCGCTGATTAACTTTTGTAGCTTGAATAAAGACTAATCTATATAGTTTATGCATATACAGTTGGTAGTTTGTGAGAAGATTGTTTTAATTTTAATAAAAATGTGTTATATATTTTTCAGAACCTGTTAAATGTTAATAATAATGTCTTTCGGTTATACTGCAACTTTAATGGCTTTAATTAATGCCAGAAACTGAGGGAAAAATGCATTTAATCAAAACATCAGTAGCAGTATTGGTATCAATAAAACTGGCCTTCATTAATAATAAGCTGCTTGGTAAAAAGATGTCATTAAACACATATTCAAAATATGCTATATTTATGTTGTTTCTACATTAATTTGGAGGTTCAATGTGAAATTAATGTTAATAACAAATATATTTATATGCAACAAATTGTGATATGCTGGTTGCTCTCTTCGCAGTTACAGTGTATCCAAATATATATGGACATAACTATATAATAATAGCCCCAGTCCTCATAACATTCATTATATTGAAAAGGATGGACAATATATTTTTCAAAAATTCACACTTTTGTATTCCACAGAAGAAAGTAAGTCCAACGATTAATTAAATAGAGCGGTTGTGTGTATTCAAGAGGTTTTAATTGACTGTAGTATAAATACACCTTTACTTAGAAGGTCCAGATTCTGTTTAGTCTGTGTTGTGGCATGACCTAGACCTGAAGAAAAAAGTACAATCAAATCTACTCTGAAAAGTAATTAAAAAGCCCAGAGCAGGTGAAAGATATAAGAACATTTCCAAGTCATTAAATATATGCCACTGAATGCAGTTAAATCAATAATTACGAAATGGAAAAGTATGGCACTGCTGTAAATCAACCTCGAACAGTCTTTCCTCAAACTGAGCTACTGTGCGAGAAGCAGTTTTGTGTGATTCAACTTCTGTTTCATTTAGAAATATTATGATTGTGAAATATCAGGTTCACAACAAAACAGTCTGAGCTTTTTTGTTCTGCAGGTATTTATTAAAGCCACCATCTGTTTATTAAAAGCAGACTACAGAAAAATACTGTCCTTTTAATATCTCCACAGGAGCTCACAATGAACCTGTGGATTATGCGTAATAACAGGAGCACTGTTCACAGCAGGCCATTAGTAGTCCAACAGTGATTGTGTTGAAGTTTGTTAAAGGCGGTTGAGCAGTTCTTTAATTCCTGTAGTGGTCTTTTCAGTGAGAACAAAATATATTTAAAGTGCTAATTGTTAGAATGCTAAATTACTACCTAAGACCTCCGATATATAAAGACTGCACTCCTATTACTATGAATCGGATAAAATGCAATGTGCATTTTGGTGTAACAAATACCGCCTTCTATATTAAAGAGAGCCAGTTGTCAGTTGGTAAAGTCATGACATTCCTGCAGCTGCCATTAGAAGCTCCGGTTGCCATAGATACAGTCATTGTCCTGAGACCCACACTTGGGACTGACTGCATATGAGCATTGGATGGGCCAACCAGAAATATAAACTTTTTCTAATGCTATTTGAGCATGAAAATAAATTTTGTTGATGATTTGAAATATGTTGTCTTCTTTTTATACTATGAATGTGGCAAAGAGTTTTCATTAGATTTCAGGATTCCCCCATTCAAGTCGATAGGACACCCAAAATAGCTGCCTGGAGGCATTGCAAATATGGCTGCCAAGTGAACTGAACTTTGGTACTGCATACTTTCAGCATGCTAAAACACTTTCAAATATAAAAAATTTGTGACTATTTAAATGCACCAATGCTGAAAATATATAGTCGACCTAACAAGATAGTAACAAGATAATATACACTGAAAATATACACTGATTTGAATTTGAATTATTTAAACAATTATTTGAACGATTATTCGAAAGTTTGGGATTAAGATTTTGTAATGCTTTTAAAAGAAGTATCTTATGCCCACCAAGACTGCATTATTTGATCAAAAAGACAAAAACCACAATATTGTTAAATATTATTGCAATTTAAAATAATTGTTTTAATATATTTTTTTTCTATTTTAATATATTGTAATTTATTCCTGTGATGGCAAAGCTCAATTTTCAGCAGCCATTACTCCAGTCTTTAGTGTGACACGATCCTCCAGAAAGTCATTCTAATTTGTGACCCCGGACCACAAAACCAGTCTTAAGTGTCAATTTTTTTAAAATTGAGATTTATACATCATTTGAAAGCTGAATAAATAAGTTTTCCATTGATGTACTTCATCTACAGCGATATCGTTGACTTGATTGCAAATAAATGCACAGACACTATTTAACTGAACAGAGATGACATAACTGAATCCAATGATGAACTGCCTTTAACTATCATTTTTGCATTATTGACACTGTTTTCCTAATGAATGTTGTTCAGTTGCTTTGACGCAATGTATTTTGTTTAAAGCGCTATATAAATAAAGGTGACATTGACATGTATGGTTTATTAGGACTGGACAATATTTGGCCGACATACAACTATTTGAACATCTGGAATCTAAGGGAGCAAAACAATCTAAATATTTCGAAAATCGCCTTTTGAAGTTGTTCAAATGAATTCTTAGCAATGTATATTACTAATCAAATATTAAGTTTTAATATATTTACAGTAGGAAATTTACTTAATAAATTCATGGAATATGATCTGTGCTTAATATCCTAATGATTTTTATTTTGTGGCTATTGCTAAAAATATACCCCAGCAACTTAAGACTGGTTTTGTAGTCCAGGGTCACATATTATTTTGGTGATCAAGAAATCTTCCTTAAATTATCAATGTTCCCAAAGTTGTGGTGCTTAATATTTTGTGGAAACCATAATACAGGATTCTTTGATGAATAGAAAGTTCAAAAGAGCAGCATTTCTTTGAAATCTAAATCTTTTGTAATATTATTAATGTCACTTTTGAATAATTTAATGTGTTCTTGCTGAATAAAACTATAATTTCAAGGAAATTATACGGGGAAAAAAAGCTTATTGAACATTTGAATGCTAGTAGTTAGTAGTGACTATTTTTGCCAGTCATTGGTGTTATAGGGCTAACAGATAAAGATTTTACACGGTTTAGACAAAACCCTTACAGGAATACAATTAGTAATGTAAATCAATGGCTCATACTTTTGGCTAGTTCCTACAAAGTTGTAAAGGCTTTGTTTGGCTTAATGTAGCCTGTACCTGCACAGCTTGAGGCCAAAGTAATTGCTCTTGTTTTCCAGCGTAGCGGAGGAAACGCCACATCCTGTGTTATTGTTCTTTAATGTTTGCTAAGGTGCCACTGCTAATTTGTCATCAAGTCTTGTGCCGTGCAAAATTTGTGAGTGAGGGTTACCTTTACTGTGGCTGGGCTGACCTGGCCTTTCCATTTACATTATCCTGTCTGGCAGTTGTTCTTGGATGAGGCTACATCCTGAAGGCAGCGTGTCTGAGCAGGTTTGTCAACAGAAAACTTAGGAAACATGTTGTATTTTTTGGGTGACTTTGAGCATACAGAATCTTGTATTCTTGAAGCTGTGCCAGATAAAGATAAATGTATATGTTATCCAACGTTTTAGATGCCAGATGAAACCGATTTGTTGAAGGAAAATCCTTTTCTATGGTGCAGTCGTTCTGCAGTCAAGTTCAGAAAAAGGGCAACATTTTGTGATGTGCAAACTGCACGGAACAATGAACATTATCATCCGTGATGTCCGATTTGCGAATGAATGAGTTGGTTCTTAATGAATCAGTCTCAAACATGTCCCAAACTCAAAAGTTGTTTGTATGAATTGGCCTAATAACTCACTCGCTCACTGAAGTGTGTTATTTTCAAAATGAACTTAAGCATGAAAAACAGTGATATTTATAAAACATATATATATATATATATATATATATATATATATATATATATATATATATATATATATATATATATTCTGAATGTTCCATATTAAAAGCCAATTGCTACCTACTCATTTTTATTTTAAAGGGGTCCTATTATGCTTTAGTTAGTCTGTAATGTTGCTTTTAAAAAAAGATCTGCAAAGATACAAAGCTCATAGTTCACTTCAAAAGGAGATGTTTTATTTAACAGAAATCACTTTTCAAAAGCCAAAATAAACGACTCGTTTGGACTATAACACATATTTTCCAATGAATGGGACAATACCTGGTTGAGCTGCATTAGAGAAGGCAACAAGTGTTGTCACTATGTCAGAGACACAGTAGCTTTCCAAGGCAGATGAACTTAAGAGTCGTTACAATCATCTGGGTTTAAATTGATTTTGATTTTGACACATGACATATTTTGACATATTTACACTGAATCTCACAGGTGGCTGTGGTAAGGGGCATGACATTTCCCAACCAGGTGCAGAGTGTAGCCAATCACAGCACAGACTGGCCCAGCTAACCAATCAAAGCACATTTCGTATTTCAGAAGGCGGGCTTTCATTTGATACAGGAACTATTTGAGCCATTCATGCCAGACTGGGGAGAGAGGTGTTGTAATAATGTCAATATGTGAATCAAACAAACTAATATGAGATCCTGTTCTAGTACACCCCCAAAACAATATCAAGACTTTGTAAAAGAGCATTATAGGACCCCTTTGAGCCCTCTTTAAAAATATATTGTGTGTGTGTGTGGAGATTCTGTTATAAAGGTTATTATTTTTATTTGTATTTTTTTTAACAATTTTTTTAAGAGACTGTAATCACCAAAGAATGTAAATGTGCATTAACACACTTTTTATGGGGATGACTCTCATTATTTTTTATGTAAACACAAAGACAGGCAGGAAAAGGGAAGTATTCCATTGTCACAGTGAGGAATTGTGCTCTTCTGACTGCTCCCAGGGGAAGCATGCCAGTTACTTGTCTCTGTGTTCTTCAAACATTCACATTTGAGGAATTACTTTAGTTTACCATTTCTGTAATCTTTGGCCAACACGCTTGTAAATCACATAAGTGTCATTTGGTAAATTTGTTTTGCTTTTTGCTGCTCCATTTGCATCAATATTGTTCTTGTTTGATACAGCCTAATTGTTTTTAGCTTGTAATCAACCTTCATATTGTGGAGCAGGTGACTTTGGTCTTGTCGATGAATTAAACTTTTGGCAGCAGCCAGTGTTAGTTAGCGGAGTTTGCCTAAGGGCCTGAGTTTCACTTATAAGAAAGCTGCTGTATTGAATCAGGCCTGTTGTAACACTATAAAACTTCACAATCACTGGAAGAAAGAGGCGGGAACCTGCGGACATTCAAATGAAGTTTTAATAATAAAATAAAGATAAAACCGCACGACAGCCCCTAATGGATGACTGCCGCTCACAAACAAAAACCAAAACACAAAATAAAGCCCAGGCCTGTTCCTCTCTCGTCCTTCACTGTCGTAGCTCCTCTTTTGTATCCTTCCGATCTCCTCCGTGGTTTTCGAGACCAGTGAGTGAGTGGCGCAGGTGTTGCTCATTTCCAATCACTCCACCAGCCTCGCTCCGTTCCCATGGCTCTCAGTCCCGCACCACTCGTCAAATCTGTATTTCAAAATTATTTGTAGTTTTGCTCAATATGTTGTGGCCCAGACTTGAAATTAGCCGGTATTTCTTTAATTGAGGTTGTCTCTGCAATATTGAAACCTGTACAATCCAAATTTGCTAAAAATTATTCAACAGTGTTATTAAATTGTTCTTTAAGATTTTTCAGGTAGGCATTAGAGGATGACAAAGGCAATCTAAATGTAAAGATGAAATTACGTTATTTGAGCTGTGTTGGCTATACTAATAATAATAAAAAAAAAGATTTAAAGGGGTCATATGATGTGATTTCAAGTTTTCCTTTTTCTTTGGAGTGTTACAAGCTGTTCGTGAATAGATAAGGTCCCAAAAGTTAAACACGCCCCACATATCTACGTCACGATGTAGGGAGATTGGCATAACACCGCCCAAATGTTCACGCAAAGAAAGAAGGCGTAATTTTATTGTTGAAGATGTGTGTTTCATTGTGAAAGCAAAAATACTTTGTTTGGCCTTCCAGAAGAGGACACAACTAGAAATCAGTGATTTAAGTTCCAGAACAGTTCAACCCAAATATTCAGATGTGTGCAATGCATTTTATGGAGGACTGTTTTTCTGATCCTGGGAGAAAGGATTACAATGCCAGCTGTTCTGAATCACACGTTTACATATTTAAAAGATTTGCCACTGATGATTCAAACGCGGGTTTTAAGCAGTGTATAGTAGAGCTTGTTGTTTCTCCGATCACAAATACAGACATAGTTTTATGTTTACGCGGCGTGATGCAATGCGTAAAAAGACAGTATAAGTCATTATAATCTGTGATTATGTCCCCACTGGATGCATCAACTGCATCGTTTCTAATGGGTTTGAATGTTTTTGTCTTGTCATCCCCGGTGTTCTGACTGAGACACAGCATCACCACCGTATGGTAAGAGGCATAACGTTTCCATCACATGCTTGAGGCTTTCGACCACTTATAATACATTGGATAGCTGGCCAATCAGAGCACACTTCCCTTTACAGAACGATGAGCTTTGTAAAAATCAATGTATTTCAGAAAGGCGGGGCATAGAGGAGAAACAATATAATAAAACAAAATTTTTTTTTTTTAAACCTTAAACCACATAAACACATTTCATTACATCAAATACTGATCTTTTTAGCAACATCATATGACTCCCTTAGTAAACCTGTGCGGTATCTTGCAACCAATAACTTATGTTGGTGTCTAAAACTAACGCATTCCCCCTTGCTGATCGTGCGAAAAATGGGTTTGAATCTATCCCATGTCATCTCTCTATTTTTACCATTTCTCCCTAATATTATTTCAATATCTCACTACTGTACCAAGAGGCTCAAGATGTTCTTAGCAATTTGCAGTGGACTTTAAGTATAGGCGCCTTGAGTTCAGCTCAGGTCATTTCATAATCCATAGGATACATTTGTGCAAGAGGTTGTATCCTTGCATAACCTGCTAATGTGTAACCTGTTAGATTGCCTTCTCAAATAGTGTTTCTGTGTTTATTTTCTCACAGGGTTATTTTTTTTTTTAAGTGATTCCTGAAATACAAAGGGATGAAAAGTTGTTTACATTGCCATTGAACTGTTTTGTTCTTTTTGTCGAGGGCTGCAGGATATTTCATTAATAAGTAAAGCATGTTTCCTCCTGACACTGACATGAAAAGATCAGAAAAGTCAATCTGAATGTCGGGAGATGGAGACTGAGTCACACCAAATGTCAGCTCTCTGTTACTTTCTCAGTCCCTCAGAAATTTTTATTGATGGTAAAAATGGTAGTTTTTGTCTTTTGTGCTCCTGTTGTCAATATCTTTGTCTGTGATTTAGTGCCCTTAGTTGATTGAGACAGTTTGCAAGCTTATGCACAAAACCAAATGGTCGTTTATGTTCACAAGGACATTTATGAACCATGACGCTGGTCTTCGTTAATATATCTAAATAAGCTGTCTGAACAGGTCACTGAATAAGGCCATTCACTTCATCAATATTATGTTCTTACTGAGATTGCAACAGTAGTGATGCATTATGTTCATTTAGTTATTTGGCATCATAATATTTCAGTACGGTAAAGGCCAGGCCATTTCATATCCTGAGAGTCTTAATCAGGTGCCCAGCGACCTTTTAATTTCTAGCAAAGTCAAAGTTAAGGCTTTTTTTTTTCTTTTCTGATTTACTATCCACTCGTTTTCTCTTGTCTTGCTTAATTAGTCACAGAGCTGTGCTTTTCCACTTCAGTAGGACATCATAGCTGCTCTTTTGCCTTTTTGTCTTTTACATGCACTTTTAAATCAAATTGGCTCGAAATATTCCTTATTAGATGCAGCATGTGTGCTAGAATAAACTAACCGTTTTTTTTTTTTTTTTACTTTTAGCTTTCAATCTAAAGGTGTTCTTTTCATGCTGGGCACAAGATGGCAGTGTGACTCTTTGGTTAGAGCAATATACAGGTTTTCTGCTTCTTGAGTGCACAGTGGAATTGTTATTATTATTTTTGTGCTGTTTAGTTGGATGTGTGGAAAGGTTGCTGTGGAGGCGTCTTTGAGTCAAATTAAATCCTTTTGTCATCTTGCTTTAATAAAGAGACCATGACACAAAGCTGGAGGTTTAGGCCGAATTTAAGAAAGCCATTAGTCTTTTTTTTTACTGCAAAGTAGCTTTACAATGGATTCTAAATATGTCATAACTGGTAAAATATCAATGTTGTTTGGACAGCAGGACTTCTTCCTATTGGCCTGGTCATTAAATTTTAAGTTGTCCTCATTTTTGCCATTTTTGCTTCGCAAACAAATGATTGATGTATGTATTGTAAAATGTAAAATGTATACATATGCCATATTTATATTTTATAAACTATGTACTTAAATTTTTTCTAAATAAATCCTGAATAAATACATTTCAAATAAATGCACAATACATTTTTATATTTAGATCATATATCTGAATTTCTAAAAAAGAACTGGGAATAATACATACTATAAATGTACATTTACTGTATTCTTTAATCATAAATTAAATATCTGAAACTACATAACTTCATTTGTTGGTCAGTTATGGCATGGAATGTAAAATAGACCCAGAGCAATATTCATGGAGCTCTCTTTAGCAAAAATGTTTTATTTTGGCCATTGCATGATAGTTTTATTCCCTTTTCCAGGATGTTTTGAATAACCTTGGCTCATCTGAGTTGGATGAGGATGACCTGATGCTGGATCTTGACCTCTCTGATGACCAGCGACCTCACCATGGTATGTTTTTACCAGACTCCAGTTGCTCTCTTCTTTCTGCGAGAGAGGAACACTTTCTCGAGATAAACATACTTTTTATGAGAGATAAATGCCACATTAAAATTCTGAACTCTTCAACATGTATTGTGGCGTTTATCTCTCATTCATATTCATGCCGTTAAATCTGTGAATATCTTGTTATAGCAATTACATATCCTTATAATAGCTGCATCGCTTGAAGAAATTATTTTGGTCGTAGATGAAAAAAGCTGAGACCTTATTCCCCCCAGCTTTAGCTGAAGAAGTCAGATTTTAATACCTTGTAAAATATTACACCATAAAGTTATGCACAAACACAATTATGAATTAGTCATGTCGTCATCTTAAATTTCTAGTCTCTGATATTTGAGGAGGACTTACATCAGCACGTGACTCTACATGTTAACATGCAGCACAGGCAAAGCCTCCAGACAGATAAACACTGTGAATGTCATTGCTGATATTTACCAAAGCATTTTTTTTTTTTTGCACAAGAAGTAAATATCGAAGCGCCTATGCATGAGGTCATTTTGGCATGAACTATACTTAGATCAGTGTTTCTCAGCTGGCTTGCTTCAGGACCCAGATTACACATTGGACAATTGGTGACCCAACAATGTACAATTTGTTTCTTGTACAAAAATGTCTTATAAATGAAGACCTTATTTCAGGAAAATAAAAACACTTGAAATTTTGTTTTCACCCAGAAGCTTTTTTTCCCCCTTTATTTGCTGTTACAGCCTCACGGGAGGATTCCAGTCAATCCCTTGCATCATGCCTTAACCTGCTGCCCTCACCTCTGGAGGCCTCCACCGACAGGACCCCTGGAAGAGAGCCCAAGGAGCCCCCCCTCAGGTGTCTTTTCCTCACTGCAGTTTCTCTGCATACTCTTAATTTCACAGATGCACTGTGAACATGAATGTTTCAACAGGGGAGATAATGTTACATGCCCGTTTTATTAACTCAGTAATGGTGTTTACCTAGTGTTACAAATCACACAGTGATCATCCAATTGTTTCAAGAACTGAATAGATTTGCAGAGCTCAACAATAAGGATTTTTCTGCTAGTCCAGTCAGACTTGTAGTTCAGATTGTTACTTGCCTGCCAAAATTTTCACCAGAACTACAGAAAATGGATATTAGAAATAAATATTTATTTATTTATGAATTTATTTTTATATACAAGATATTTTAAATAACTTTTATTCAGCAAGGATGCAGTGCATTCATCAAAAGTGACTGTAAAGGCATTTACAATGTTACAAAAATATATACATTTTAAATAAATGCTGTTCTTTTGAACTTTCTATTAATTTAAAAAGTATCACTGTTTCCACAAAAATCATCGTTCATAATTGATTATAATACGAAATATTTCTTGAGCACCAGATCAGCTTAGTAGAATGATTTCTCTAGGATCATGTAAAGGCTGGAGTAATGGCTCTGAAAAATCACTTTTGCCATTATAGAAATACATTTTAAAATGCATTCAAAAAGAAAACTATTATTTAAAATTGTAATAATATTTTAGAATATTACTGTATCTTTGATCAAATAAATGCAGTCTTGGTGAGAATGTTCGAAAACATTTTAAAATCTTCAAAAATTAGATGATAAATTCCTAAAATGTCTTTTTTTTGGTTCACACACCAAATATCACCTTTTGAGTTCCACAGAAGAAAGAATGTAATGTAAGTGATCTCTGCTTTAGTTTAATATATGCAAGGGAAAGCTATGAAATATTTATAAATAAACATTTAATTATATATATATATATATATATTTTTTTTTTTATATATATATTTTTATATATATATATATATATATATTTTTATATATATATATATATATATATATATATATATATATATATATATATATATATATATATATAATTTTGGAGCATCAGTACTCATTTGAGGGATTGTCCTACTATGTTAAACAGAAGCAAGGATTAAGTCAGATTGGAAACATTTTGATGAAATTAATTCACAGAGTACCAAGTAAACTACAGCTATCGCAAACTAGCAAGCCAAGAAATACACTCATGACAATGCTGATGTGAGATGAAACTAATTTATACAGCTGTGTTCTCAGTGGATGCGAGTCCTATTTCATCCACTGCTTTGCATTTTGTTCCCTAAACTATCAAAGTTTGTATGATTAGATAACATTCTCTCAAACTCTGTCTACTCTGACTGGTAGTTTTATTCTCATGGGTAATAACAGCAAAGTCATTTCAAAACTGGATAAATCCCATGTGGACACAAAGCAAATTATATTAGCATGGAAATTAGCCTAGAAAATTGAATAAATTTTCTGAACGTATAATTATTTGTACAGATTTTAAAGCATGCCCCAAAATAGAGCTAGTTTATTTTGAAATTATTACACAATGTACCCAACCTACTACATGTCAACTACTTGTAATAGGTCCTGTATAGGTTTTCTGCATAAGTAGAAGGTTTGATGTTTAAATGCAACACCACAGTGCCAAATATTACCTTATATTGCTGAAAGGTTATGAGAGGTACTTTTCCAAACCTACACTTGTTATATGAAATTTTATAGTATATTTGAGCTAGCGAATGCCTCATAAAAGCCGTGCTGCTGCTAGAAAGCATATTTTCAGCTTGTCAGCAGGTGCTGATTGAATGACCTTGTCTTGATATCTTTGACACAGTTTTGAATGAGATTACCGAGTAGCCCTGCAAGCCAGTTTTATTTGGTTTATGCTGCATCTGAGGAAATTCTGTCTAAATATCTGGTACCAAATTTATGGTACCCCAGGACTGTTCTGTTCTCATCATGTTTAAGATCTCACAGTTTGTGCTATGATTGTCTGACCCTGTTATTGATAAGGGTTTGTGCTTTTTCATCATCAGACAATCTTTAGTCTATGAGCTTTAGTGTGTGTGTGTATATATATACACACACACAGTGTGTGTATACACACAGTGTATAAAGGTTTTTATATATATATATAAATAATAATATTATTATTATTATTATTTTTTTTTTTTTTATTATTATTATTTTTTTTTAAATAAACAACAGTTCATAGTGTTCTAAAACCAAAAAAGACTGAAAAACACCATAAAGGCCAGAAGTACTCCATATGACCTGAAATTTAGGTTATTCTTTACTGGAAAATTTTCCTTCCACTGTGCCTTAATCTATGTGCCTCTCTTCAGCACTAAATCAGAATAATATTAGAATAAGTTTTGAATGATCATGTGACACTGAAGACCGAGGTATTCGCTGCTGAAAATTCAGCTTTGCCACAGCTATAAATTATACTTTCGAATAGATTAAAATAGAAAACAGGTATTTTAAGTTGTAATGATATTTCAAAATATTACTATACATTTTTTTTAATTAGATAAATGGAGGGAGCATAACATAAAATCTTCCCAATCCCAAACTTTTTTGACCAACCGTATGTTTGGATGCATTACATTTGGGAATGACTACATCTGAGTGTGTGAATAATCTGTTCCTCACACAAAGCTATGATATGTTTTCTAAAGAATGCAGTGCACCAGTCGTGGAGTTTTCTTTTATTTACT